>NC_142358.1:42609539-42630897 GCF_059441175.1 Urocampus carinirostris | reverse complement strand
AAATAGAGGAACGGCGTCCAAACCTGTTTATGGGGCTGAATTTCAAGCCTATCGGTGTGTGAGTGTGTTTGTGAATGGGGAATTTACCATTCAAAAGCTGTCAACGGCACAGAAGTTTCAATGGAGTGTCAAGTCTGGGATGCGATATCGGAGGACCATATGGCAGGAACAGTCCAGTCATCATGAGAGTAATTAAGTTGGACCGGAGTCGAGAAATTTTGGCGCTAGCTGACGCTAGCGGCCGCTAATTGGGCCACTGAGTAAATTAGGGGGCGGACGGGGGTTCGCAGCCAAACAAGAGTGACATGAAAGCGTAGGCGGCGAGACGGAACACGAGCGCCAACCGTGTCAGCCATGTACATGCAAATCCCCGATCAATGAAGCAATTAGGAGAGCTGTCAATCATAAAGCGGGGTAACCCTCTAGGGGACAGGGGCGGGGCTTGGGCGCGTACCCGGAAAAAAAAAAAAAAGGAAAAAAGCCAAGCAAAGCAACCGACCTGATAGGCTGCCGCTTCGCTCGGAGCTGTTCTGCGAGCTGCCGGTGCTGAAATCTTGCGATTGGTTGTGCGGGATGCGATTAGTCGGGCCTTCGCTCAGACGGTAGTCGGGAATGAAAAGGAGGGCTACAATTTGGGGATGGGGGAGGGAATTTTGGGGTGGGGGAGGGGGGGTAAAGCATCACAATGGCGTCAGGTGAGGAGAAGCACAAGCACATGCAAGTTATGCAATAAAGCCGGGTTTTTTAGTGTGGGGGGGGGGGGGGGGGGGGGGTAAAGAGGGAGGGGGCTGCGAAATTAGGGTATCAAAGGGGGTGTCGGGTGGGACTCCATCGAATAGCACCAACATGACTATTTATCCGGAAAGAGGGAAATTATAACTTAAGGGGCTGTCGTAAAGAATGTTCCCTGTAATTTTCTTTTACGGGTCTGAGCGTTCACACAAAATCGGTGTTTTTTTTCTACTTTTTTAAAACCCTTTAAAAAAAATCTCATTGTGTTTATTTTTTCGAAGCTGTTACTTTTCTTTTTTGTTCTCTATTTACTTTTTTTTCCTACGTTTCTTTCTTTTCTTTTTTTTCCGGCTTTTTTCCTTCTTTTTTCTCTTCCTTTTGTTTCTTTTTTTTCCACAGCATTTCACTACTTTTTCATTTTAGTATTTTTTTCTTTTTTGTTCTATTCCCCCCTTCCTTTAAGTCATTGTGTGCATATTTTTACATAATATTTGGTCATATTGGGATGAAAGAAGCAAAAACAACCCGAAGAGCCGTTTAGGACCCAAAAGAGCCGGTTTCTTTTAGTGAGCCGAGCCGAAGAAGCCGGTTCTCGACAAACTCTACTAACTTTACTCAACTTTGTTCTACTTCGACTCGACTACCGCATTTAGGACACAACGTCAGGGGAACCTGTGTATTTTGACCTTCATGCACTGTAACTTTGACTTAATTTGCGTCTTAATTAGCAATTTTCAGCCCTGATTTTTGTGCGCTGGCTAGATTTTCTTGTGCGCAGAGAATGAGCGAGCAGTGCGCAGCTTAGAGGGAACACTGGTCATGAATTCATAATCCCAAAGGTGAGAACCACCAGGAAAAGTATGTGTGTGTCTGTGTGCGGAGTCAGACTTTGGAACATTTTACAAGACGAGATCGAACAATGTCCAACACCGGTTTCAAGTAGTGATAAACCTACACTGGAGATTCAAATTCGAGAAGAACTTTTAACTTACTTTAAGGACATTTTCTTGCGTCTATACCACAGGCGGCCCGCGGGCCAGATCAGGCCCGCTAAGGGATTGAATCCGGCCCGCGAGACAACACTTAGAGAAGCGCAAGAGAAAAATGAGCTGCGGGTTGAAATATGTCCTCTTGATGTTGCCATGGCCAGGTGCCTCGAACAAAGACACTGTACTTGTATTTATTTCTCTCTCTCTCACTCTCTATCTCTCTCTCTCTTTTATACCCTTTTTCTCCCACTCTCTGTTTCTTTCACTCTCTATGTCCCTCTTTTTCTCGTCCTTTGTTGCTCTTTGTCTCTTTCTCTCTATGTGTCTTTTTAACTTCTTTTGCTCTAACTTCCTTTTTGCCTTTTCTCTCTTTTCTCTTCCTACCCTTCGCACTTTCTTTTTTCTTTTTCTCTCCTTCTGTCTTTCTATTTCTCTTTGGATTTCTTTCTTCCTCTCCCTTTCTTTTTCCCCTGTCTCATGACTTCTTATTTTTTGTTTCTCACGCTTTCTCCCTCTCTCTCATTTTCTTTCTTTGTCCCGCCCTCTCTCCTTTTCCCTCCCTCTTTCTCTTATTTCTTTATCTCTCTTTTTCTCTCTCTTTAATCTACAAGTCCGGCCCCCGACAAAATGTTTGTTCTATTGTGTGGCCCCCGAGTTCAAATGAGTTTGACACCCCTGGTCTATACCATGCTACAACCACACTTTTTTCCAAAAATGTATAAGGTATTAAAAAAAAACTGTATTTTGACAAAAATGCACTGATTAAAAAAAACACTTACAGGTGCCTCCCACTAAATGGCGCTAATCTAGTTAATGGTGCTAACTTCCTTGATTATTTGTTAACTACACAGGGCAGGATATCTCTTCCTCCTTTTTTCTTTTACTCTCTATCTCTCTTTCACTCTCTCTTTTTTCTCTTTCTTTGTTCCCCCTTGTCCTTTTCTCTCTCTTTTCTCTCTTTCTCTCTCTCTTACTTTCTCCTTCTCTCTTTCTCCCCTTCTCGCTCTTTCCATTTCTCTTTGGATTTTGTTCTTTCTCTGTATTTCTTCCCCCCTATTTCACTATTTGTCTTTTTATCGATTTTGTTTCTCTCTCCCTCTCTCTCTCTCTCTCTCTCTCTCTCTCTCTCCATGTAGCCATCTACCTCTCTCTTTTTGCATTTATCTCTCTCTCTCTCTCTCGCTCGCTGTATTGTCTGTTTTGTCAAAAAAATACCAAAATAAAATAAAAATAATACAAAAATGCATATGTGTTTGTTTTGCACAAAGAAACAAAGAAAAAGTAAACATGTTTTTATACATGGACGCAATGACACATGCAATTTGATGAATTTTGGAGAACAGTTACTAGAAAATCAGCTTTTGTGTTTTTTTTTTTTTTTCATGTGAAATATACAAAATCGAGTACTTATTTTGTTGTTCATTCAAAAACATGACAGCCGAGGAAACCAAAGCAAAGAACTCTTAAGGGCAAGACAATCCTCGTAAAGTTTAAAATCATTATAATCTCTCCCCTCTGCATCCACCTGCTACCCTACTCTACCAGCTCAGGTCAAACTAAAGGTAAATCCAATTTCTATTTTCTTGTACATCCCTATTAATATGACTAATCGTACTTATGATGTATAATTTTGTTTTTAAATGGTTTAATCCGGAGTACCAAAACTCACTGTTATTCCCGGAGTTCTTGTCGGGCAGCGCGTAGCCCAAACTGGCCATTTCCTGTTTGGCCTGCAGAGAGGCTTTCCATTGGGAATCGGGCATATCCACGGCCAGCTCGTGGATGCTGCCCGAGCGTAGGATTTGCGTGGTGGCGTAGGGCGTGGCCTGCGATGCCACGCCCGGGCTGCTGTAGTTGCCCTTTGTGGTGAAGTCGATGCTGCTGTAGATGGCGCCGTCCGACAACATGGTGCCCGACTTGTCGCCCGCTTGGTTCGGAAGGTCTAAGGAAACAATTGGAACACGTTTTTTTTTAAAGTCCTTAAAGAGACAGTGTGTAATAAGTTACCACGATACTAGCTAACCATGTGCATTGGAAAAAGATACACTGTGATAGCGACAAATGTTAGCAGATGCTAATAGTGGAAAAGGTTAGCTTTAATGCGGGAACCTAGAATTTATAGCACATTTCTGGACTCGTTTCAATCAAAATAGCAAATGCTAAGAGTGATCAAATATGTTTTGTTGCTGCAGCCAAAAACCATGATTTTTTAGCAAATGGGTCAAGTTAGCAAATGCTAATAGTGGAAAAGTCAGCTATCTATCTATCTAGACATCTATCTAGCTAGACATCTATATCTATCTATCTATCTATCTATCTATCTATCTATCTATCGAGAGGGATAGATAGATAATAGATAGATAGATAATAGATAGATAGAGATAGATAGATAGATAGATAGATAGATAGATGTCTAGATAGATAGATAGATAGATGTCTAGATAGATAGATGTCTAGATAGATAGATAGATAGATGTCTAGATAGATAGATAGATAGATAGATGTCTAGATAGATAGATGTCTAGATAGATAGATAGATAGATAGATAGATAGATAGATAGATAGATAGATAGATAGATAGATAGATACAAAGGGTAACAACAAAGATAGATATAGGGAAAGAACGAGACTTTGAGTGAGAGAAAGAGAAAGCCAGAAAGAGAAAATGAGAAAGCCAGAGAGAGAGCGAGAGAGAGAAAGAAAGATAGATATAGATGTCTAGATAGATGGATGTCTAGATAGATAGATAGATAGATATAGAGGTCTGGATAGATAGATAGATAGATAGATAGATACAAAAGGTAACGACAAAGATAGATAGCCAGAGAAAGAGAAATAGAAAGTTAGAGAGAGAGAGAGAGAGAGAGAGAGAGCAAGAGAGAGAGAGAGAGAGAGAGAGAGAGAGAGAGAGAGAGAGAGAGAGAGAATAACAACTGGGACTACTAAAATACATTTCAGAACCAAGCTCTTTTTCTATGTGAGATAATAAAACTATATCTATCTGTATCAGTCGTTGTCTAGTGGTTAGGTTTTGGTGCTCTCACCGCTGAGACCCGGGTTCCATTCCTGTTGCATGCAATGTTTTGAAGATGCTATCGGTGGAAAAAGTTACCTTCAGTGAATGTGAGATATTAACACTATCTATCTATCTATCTATCTAGACATCTATCTATCTATCTAGACATCTATCTAGACATCTATCTAGACATCTACCTAGACATCTATCTAGACATCTATCTAGACATCTATCTATCTATCGAGAGAGAGGGAGAGAGAGAGAGAGAGAGAGATATATAGAGAGAGAGAGAGAGAGAGAAAAACGTTTACTGGTACTACTAAAATACATTTCAAAACTATATCTATCTATATCAGTCATTGTCTAGTGGCTAGGTTTTGGTGCTCTCAGCGCTGAGACCCGGGTTCCAATCCTGTTGCATGCAATGTTTTGTCAGTGGCCTACTTCGACCGATCAATCATAGTGCACAAAAATCGGAACAGATTATGTTCTATAATAAATGTCCTTCTGAAAAAAAAAATCCACGTTGCCATTGGTGTCTCGTCTCCATCGTATTTGTATGCGGGAGATGCGAGAACGTCTGCGGGAAGCAGCAGCCGTCTCCTGCCCAGCCAAGGGCGGATGATGTAGAGTCGAGCCGGAAGCCGCCTGTCCTTCACGTCTGGTTGCTTGCATCCTATCCCCCACGGCCCCCCACCCGGGCCCCTACCGGCCCCCCGTCCTGTTCCTCTGAGGTAGCGGGACGTGACAGCAACAGGATGAAACCTTCTCCATCCGTCACCCGAGTGACGAATGAGTGTCGACGTCTTGCGGGTAAAAAGCGGGGAAAGTATCTCACCTCCTCGCCCGAAGTTTCCCAGTTCGTTGGGGCCCCCGGAGCCCCCGTTGACAGGAAGGCTGGTGGCCGGCCAAGAGTCGGCCAACCAGGGGTAGCCGGGGTCGCTGGCGTTCAGTAAACCCGGGCGACTGCAAATAAAACACAGTATAAATACATATAAGATCATCGAGGCACTTTATGTCTCTAAGGGGCTTTTCCTGGAAATTTCAAGTACCGTATTTTCCGCACTATAAGGCGCATCTAAAAGCCTTTATTTTTTTCAAAAGCTGACCATGCGCCTTATAATACAGTGCGCCTTATATATGGATCAATATTAAGTCTTGCGACTAAGGCAAGCAGCCACCGACTAGATTTTCCCCCGAAGGCGAAGTCGTCCGCGGTGTATGCTGGGATTTATATACCGGCGTTTCATTTCCTAACCAACGTGTCAATCATCATTTGAATCAGTCACTATTGGCTACTCGGAGGTAGAGGGGGCGGATCCTTTTGATCATTTACAGGCTCGCATAGGCTAAAGGGGCGTACATTTAAATCCCCAGCTTCCGGTAACACTTCGTCTGATTGTACTCACGCTACCTGTTGCCTTCAGCTCAGTAAGCCCGTACCTCTGACTCTTTGCCTGCTCCCTGTTTTCTTCCGATTGATCTCCGTTGCCGACCCGTTTCTGTAATCTGCCCCGCCCGTCTGACTCCTGAACTCTTTTCCGAATACCACGACGCCCTTCTTCTCCAGCCCCGGCCATCAACACTACGATTACGCCTGTCCGCGACCATTCCCGCCAAACCTTCACCCGCCGGTCAAGTTCCGTCAATCCGCCTACCAACGGATCGAAGAATCCCACCTTGTCATTTCCTTCCTTTCAATAAAACCAAGAAACGAGCGCAAGTGATCTCAGTCTTCCTTTCGTCCTGTCTGACAGAATGTGAATCACACGTTGGGTTGCACTACGGCATAGAGAAAACATTTTTTAAGTCAAGTCAAGTCATTTTTATTTGTATAGCCCAAATTCAGGAAGAGTATCAAAGGGCTTCACAGATTATTACACTATATTACACAGACTATTTTTCAGAGTATTATTGTTCATTCCCCTGCTCTGGAGCCGACTAGAAGAGTAGGTTATTCGTATGCTATGGAGTAGAAGTGAGTTTTAAGCTTAGATTTAAACATTTCCAATGAGGTTGCAGACCGGATCTCAGGGGGAAGAGCATTCTGTATTTGTAAATATTTGACTCTCCTGGATTTACTACACTCATGGTTGTAGGAAGACCATGGTTATGTATCATTATTGAACGTGATGGCTGCAAGAGAACTTAGGTGAGCTATGCGGCTTTATATTTTCCCGGTGTCTTGTTTTAGAACCATCTTGATGTTTCTGTGATGAGTCTATTTTTAAACTCAATTCAATTCAAAGGGTTTATTGTCATATGCACAGTAAAGAACCCCGTTTCCCTGCACAATCAAATTCTGACTTTGCTGTCCACACAGTTGCCAGCAAAAAATAAAATGGATACTAAGAAATGATATTTGGAACGATGCATTTGAGTGATTGGTGACATGGTACAGACACTGTTTCCGTACATGTCTGAGACACGTATTTGCCTCTTTGCAAGCTTTGGGAATGTTAAGGGGGTAAGAAGTTGGACTGAACCATCTGACTCTTTTGTCCACGTTCCCATTGTAGCGCCTTATAATCCGGTGCGCCTTATGTATGGAAAATATAGGACCAAAAACTATTTTTTGGGGGTGCGCCCTATAACCCGGTGCGCCTTATAGTGCGAAAAATACGGTAGTTTCAAGTTTCAAGTAGTGATGCACCTACACTGGAGCCTTATAAAATGTTTTAATAGAGACACAACCAAATTGTCATAATACTTCTGTAAAAAACAAAACATACTTTCATAAGGAACATTAATGCTTAGAATTATACCAACTTGGAAGATCTCCAGTGCCTCACACTAATAAGAAAGTGCTAGAGGAGAAACAACCATAATGTGCTACTATTTCTGTAGATAATCCAAATATATTCTAAAAAGGAACATAAATGCCTCAAAACTAACTAACAAGTCAAGATTTCTGGTGCTTAGCGCCAATTACTAGGAACTAGAGAGGAGACACAACCCGATTGTGCTACTACTTCTGTAGAAAAACAAAATCTATTCTATTTAGGAACATAAATGCTTCAAATCTGACTCACAAGTCAAGATCTCCAGTGCCTCCCATTAATTAGAAGGTGCAAGAGAGGAGACACAACCAAATTGTGGTACTACTTCTGTAGAAAATCAAAATCTATTCTAATAAGGAACACACATGCTTCAAATCTAACAAACAAGTCAAGATCACTGGTGCCTAGCACCATTTACTATGAGCTAGAGAGGAGACACAACCAAATTGTGGTACTACTTATGTAGATAATCAAAATATATTCTAAAAAGGAACATAAATGCCTCAAAACTAACTAACAAGTCAAGATCGCTGGTGCTTAGCACCATTTACTAGGAGGTAGAGAGGAGACACAACCAGATTTTGTGACTACTTCTGTAGAAAATCAAAATATATTCTAATAAGGAACATAAATGCTTCAAATCTGACCAACAAGTCGATATCCAGTGCCTCACACAAATTAGAAGGTGCAAGAAAGGAGAAACAACCAGAATGTGCTACTATTTCTGTAGAAAATCCAAATATTTTCTCATAAATGTTTCGAATGCCACTAACACGCACATTTCTCCAGGGCTCAAACGAAATTACAGCGAGGTAGAGATGAGACACAACCAAATTGTGGTACTACTTCCGTAGATAATCAAAATATATTCCCCAAAAATAATATAAATGCATCCAATCTAACAAGTCAAGATCTCTGGTGCCTAGCACCATTGACTAGGAGCTAGAGAGGAGACACAACCAAATTGTGGTACTACTTCTGTAGAAAATCAAAATCTATTCTAAAAAGGAACTGACTCCCTATTGTTGTGTGAGTTTTGAGTGAATGGGTGAGTGTGGAGTACATTGTAAAGTGCTTTGGGGGGGGTCTTCATTGACTTAAGAAGCGTTAGAGAAATGCAGACCATTTACCATCTTGATTATCCTCAAAACGTTTGGAAGCTGACTCCCTATTGGTGTGTGAGTGTGTGTGTGTGTGAATGGGTGAGTGTGAAGCACATTGTAAAGCGCTATGGGAGGTCTTCATTGACCTGAAAAGAGCTATATCAATGCAAACCATTTACCATTTAGCATCTTGATTATCCTCAAAACGTTTGGAGGCTGACCCCCTATTGGTGTGTAAGTGTGTGTGTGAATGGGTGAGTGGGAAGTACATTGTAAAGCGCTTTGGGAGGTCTTCATTGACTTGAAAAGCGCAAGATAAATGCAGACCATTTACCATTTAGCATCTTGATTATCCTCAAAACGTTTGGAGGCTGACTCCCTATTGGTGTGTGAGTGTGTGTGTGAATGGGTGAGTGTGAAGCACATTGTAAAGCGCTTTGGGAGGTCTTCATTGACTTGAAAAGCGCTAAAGAAATGCAGACCATTTACCATTCTACCTTGGGACAAAGTACATGCATTTGCTTTTAATTGAAATATTATTTTTTTATGAATTTTCCCCATCAACCCCACGCAGCGATGTCCAGACTAAGTACATCTTTGATGGGCAATCACGCCCCGCCGTGCACCGAGACGGAAATTGGGGGAGGCGGGGCCGTCGAACAGGTGTACCGGACCTCCTGGCAGGGGGCATAAAAGTCGGCCATTAAGAATGTAACCTGTCACGGGTGATTGCAGAGGAGCCATTATAAGCTCTTAACTCCACCACAAATTGGAGGTTACCAGCCAGTCGGAAAGGAAACAAGGTTCGGTTGACTCATTCGTTAAACCCAAATGTGCCGACGATTATGACAAGGTATGATGGGAAGTAGTTCCGACTAAGTGTTAATTAGAATCTTTAATCTAAAAATGGCAACTGGGACCCCTGGGTTAGAATATCCCTACCTTAGGATGTTTTTGGGCCCCTCGTTAAGGCATTTTCTGTCAAGACCAGAACGGAGACAAAACCCACTTGTGTTACGTTTCTCTCAGTTATATTGGAAGAAAGGAAAGGGTTGCACCTAATGTTCCCTCTAAGCTGCGTGTGTGCGCAATTGCGCAATACCCAGAGCTTTTCCGCGCACAAGAAAATATAGCCAGCTCACAAAAATCAGGGCTCCAAATTGCTAATTAAGATGCGAATTAAGTTAAAGGTACAGTGCATGAAGGTAAAAATACACGAGGTCCCCTGACGTTGTTTCCTAAATGCGGTATTTTGAAGT
Source organism: Urocampus carinirostris (assembly GCF_059441175.1). Classification (NCBI taxonomy): domain Eukaryota; kingdom Metazoa; phylum Chordata; class Actinopteri; order Syngnathiformes; family Syngnathidae; genus Urocampus; species Urocampus carinirostris. Next base: position 42,621,018 of record NC_142358.1, on the reverse strand, counting down.
CAAGGTCGAAGTAGAACAAAGTTGAGTAAAGTCAGTAGAGTTTTTCGAGAAGCGGCTTCTTTGGTTCGGCTCACTACAAGGAACCGGCTCTTTCGGCTCCTGAACGGCTCTTCAGGTTGTTTTTGCTTCTTTCATCAATACATGACCAAATATTATGTAAAAATTATGCACAAAATGACTTAAAGGAGGGGGGGGGGGGGGGCAACAGAACAAAAAATAAGAGTTGGGAAAAAAAAGAAACAAAAGGAGAGAAAACGAGAAAAAAAAAGAGCAGGACAAATTCTGAAAAAAAAATCAGAAAAAAAGAAAAAGAAACAAATAAAAGGAAAAAGGAAATAGAGAACAAAAAAGCAAGAAAAAAGTAACAGCTGGGAAAAAATAAACACAATAAGATTTTTTTTTTAAAGGAATTTAAAAGAATTAGAAAAAAACAGGGAAAAAGAAGAAAAAGTGTGTGTTGCATTTAAATAATTTCCAATTCTATCAAGTCAATCTTGTTGCCAAAATTGAACTTCCACTAAAAAATATAATTCAATACAGTTTTGTATCGTGCAACCGACTCAATAAGCCCCCAAAAATGTTAGTATTATGTGACAAAAGATACCAGGAAAAAAAAAATAGAAATCTTATGAAAGAATTGTTGTAAAAAAAAAAAAAAAACGTTTGTAGGCAATAGTACATGAGTCAATTCATTTAAAAGTGAAATTTTTTTTTGCATTGCCGGAAACTCAGCAAAATGTAACTTGATGTCAAGTTTTGGACATGTTTGATAATGGATTAGTTGCCACACTTGGGATTGCCGTTGCTCACTGTTGTTTCGAGCTGACTGACGCTCAGACCCGTAAGGAAAATGAAAGGGAACGTTGGTCCACATATTAATTTATTAGCCGAATCCAAGAGTTGAACACGTCTTTCTTCTTCGCCAATTTCAATCGTGCGTGTAGAAAGAGAGCGAGCGACAGGGGCTTTTCTTTTTTGTTCTATTTCCCCCCCTTCCTTTAAGTCATTTTGTGCATAACTTTTACATTATATTTTGTCATGTTGGGATTAAAGAAGCAAAACAACCCGAAGAGCCGTTTGGAACCCAAAAGAGCCGGTTATTTTTAGTGAGCCGAGCCGAAGAAGCCGGTTCTCGAAAAACTCTACTGACTTTACTCGACTTCGTTCTACTTCGACCTCGACTTCCAAATACCGCATTTAGAACACAGCGTCAGGGGAACCCTTGTATTATTACCTTTATGCACTGTAACTTTGACTTAATTTGCTTCTTACTTAGCAATTTGGAGCCCTGATTTTTGTGAGCTGGCTCGATTTTCTTGTGCGCGGAAAAGCTCTGAATAGTGCGCAGCTTAGAGGGAACATTGATGTGGACTGTACCCGGCTAATTCAACTTCGACTTCTGAATATGCTCCAACTGTAAGGAATTAGGAGTCGGGTTTCAGTTTAATAAATGTTAAAACCTTACAATCCACAGGAGTTCTGGTATTAGCTCTGCTGGGCTCTATGTAGGCCCGGGGACAGTGTTCCCTCTAAGCTGCGTGCGTGCGCAATTGCGCACTGCTCGCGCATTCTCAGCGCACGAGAAAATCTAGCCAGCGCACAAAAATCAGGCCTGAAAATTACTAATTAAGAAGCCACTTAAGTCAAAGTTACAGTGCATGAAGGTAAAAATGCACGGGTTCCCCTGAAGTTAGTAGAGTTTGTCGAGAACCGGCTTCTTCGGCTCGGCTCACTCAAAGGAACCGGCTCTTTCGGGTCCTAAACGGCTCTTCGGGTTGTTTTTGCTTCTTTCATCCCAACATGACCAAATATTATGTAAAAATATGCACAAAAAGACTTAAAGGTAGGGGGGAATAGAACAAAAAAGAAAAAAATACCAAAACGAAAAAGTAGTGAAAAGCTGAGAAAAAAAGAAACAAAAGGAAGGGAAAAAAAGAAGGAAACAAAAAGCCAGAAAAAAAAAGGAAATGTAGAAAAAAAATAAACAGAGTTTAAAAAGAAAAAAAGTAACAGCTCGGAAAAAAAATTAACACAATGAGATTTTTTTTAAAGGAATTAAAAAAAAAATTGAAAAAAAACACGGAAAAAGGAAGAAAAAGTTTGTGTTGCATTCAAATCATTTCCAATTACAGTATATCAAGTCAATCTTATTGCTAACATGAATGAAACATGAAGCCCCCCAAAATGTTAAGATTATGCAACAAAATATGTCAGGAAATAAAAAGAAATGGATATCTTGTGAAAGAATTGTAAAAACAAACAACGTTTGCAAATAGTACATGAGTCAATTCATTCAAAAGAGAAAAATCATTTTGCATTGCTGGAAACTCAGCAAAATGTAACTTGATGTCAAGTTTTGGACATGTTTGGTAATGACTCAGTTACCACACTTGGGATTGCCGTTGCTCGCTGTTGTTTCAAGCGTTGCTCACCGACTTTGGGTGAACGCTCAGACCCGTAAGGAAAATTAGAGGGAACATTGCCTGGGGATGGGGTTTTTAGCAGTCACTCAAATTGATATCACCACCTCATCTCAGCGATGGGTTGGTGCAGCCCTCCCGCACAAAAGGCCATGCTGGGGAAATGAGTCTTTCTTGTCTTCTAGCGTTTCCTAGATGTGTGTGTGGCCCCGTGGCCCCGCCTACCACCCCCCCGCCGGCCCCCCAGACAGTTTGAGAGACGAGCGCTCAACAGCCGGATGCCTTCCTCGTCCTTGTATCCGTCACGCCGCTCGGGATAATTACAATAAGACTGATTTCTTGGGGGGGTATTTGTTATACACATGGCGAGGGGGGGTCATATATCTCCCGGGGGGGTCATACATCTCCCACAAAGTTGACACCCAACTTTGAATCCCTCCCAACCGACCTGGGATGGATGGCAACCTTGGCGGATCAAATCTCATCGGTTCCCCCGCCCGGAAAAAAAATGCGAGCCGTAAAGCCGCCACGCGGACGATATTAATCGGAGCGAAAGTTCATTCGTCAAATCGTTTACGAGCTTTGCCGACAGGTCGGAGAAATCAGATTAAAAGAAGGGACGGGGGGATGGAGAGGGGACGGGGATGAAAGCGGGATGGCTACGGGGACCGGCTCGGCACTGTCGAACCTGGGGTAGGGATCGTCATTGCCGGAATATTGACGGGCGCGAGATGATCGGATAACAAAATCGATATTTAGCAGCGGCTCGGTCACATGACTTGGTTGCTAACTAGTAGCTAGCTAGCTAGTTTAAAAAGACTAAGTTTGTCTCTCCTTCTTTCTCCTTTTTTCCAGGTTTAATTTTGGGGTTTTTAGCTAGCTAGCGATTTCGAAATGGGCAGGTTAGTTCATTCTTTGTTTATTTTTCTGGTTTAATAGATGTTTTGCTTGTAAGCTAGTAACTAGTATGTCTGTCATGATTACTGATGTGACTCGGCTGTAGCCGCTCATTTGGCGTGGGTTCTGATTGGCTCCCGATCAGTATTTGAACCCAATCCTGTCTGTCCCCTTTTGTCAGTCCGTCTGCAAACCTCAGTGTATACTAGGCAAGCCTTTTTGACCCTGACTCCCACCTTTCCCAGTTTTCCTCCCGTCTGTCTCCGGCTACGACCCGTTTTGACCCTGACCACGTCGACTCCCCCGTCCCGACTTACCACCCGTTTTTGATCCCGACCACGTCCGCTCTCCCGTTCCGGCTTACGACCTGTTTCTGACGCCGACCACGTTTTTGCTCTCCTGTCCAGGCTATCGACCTGTTTTACCGTACTTGACACCGCCATCGTTCGCTTTATTTCTTTCTTTATTTCTCCATTTCTGATTTGATGTCTTTTTTTTAGCTAGCTGGTAAATAGCTCGAAAAGGCCAAGTTTGTGCTTTCCTTCCCTCCTCTTTTCTTTTTTTTCCTATCTTCTTTTTCTTTCCTTCTTTCTTTCTTTCTTTTGCTCTCTAATTCTCTATCACTCTTTTATACTATCATCTTATTTTTTTCACTCTTTTGTTATCTTGCTTTCTCTTTCACTCTTTTACCCTTCTGTTGTCTTTTTGTCATTCTTTCATTGTCTTTCTTTCGCCCTTTAATGCATTTCTTCCTCTTTCAATATCTCTTTGTCTTATTTTCTCTTCCACTCTTTCGTTGTATTGGTTTCTCTTCCACTCTTTTGTAGTATTGCTTTCTTCTTTTCTTTTGTTGTTTTTCTTTCCCTTTCATTATTTTGTTGTCTTTCTTTCTACTCCACTCTTTCATTTTCATTTGTTCTCTTCCATTCTTTTATTGTTTTTCTTTTTCTGTCATTATTTGCCGTCTTTCTTTTTACTCCACTCTTTCATTTTTATTTGTTCTCTTTCACTCTTTTGTTGTCTGTCTCTCTGTTTCGTTCTTTTGTTGTGCATCATTTCTTCTTTCCTTTCTCTGTTTTACTCGTTCTTGCTTTCTTTAAATATTGTATTCATTCTTTCGTTCTTTCTTTGGTTCATTGTTCACTTTGGTTCCTAGTTAGTAAGCTAGGTAGGTGAACAACGGCAAGTCCATGCCTATTACTTTCTCTCTCAATTTTACCTTTCTTTCTTTCTTTCATTATTGCTTTGTTTTTTATTGCTTTGTTTTTTCTTTCTTTCTTTCTTTCTTTTTTATTGCTTTGTTTTTTCTTTCTTTCTTTCTTTCATTATTGCTTTCTTTCTTTCTTTCTTTTTTTTTTCTTTTTCTTTTTTATTGCTTAGTTTTTTCTTTCTTTATTTCTTTCTTTTTTATTGCTTTGTTTTTTCTTTCTTTATTTCTTTCTTTTTTATTGCTTTGTTTTTTCTTTCTTTATTTCTTTCTTTTTTATTGCTTTGTTTTTTCTTTCTTTATTTCTTTCTTTTTATTGCTTTGTTTTTTCTTTCTTTCTTTTTATTGCTTTGTTTTTTCTTTCTTTCTTTCTTTCTTCCTTTCTTTCTTTTTTATTGCTTTGTTTTTTCTTTCTTTCTTTATTGCTTTCTTTCTTTCTTTCTTTCTTTATTGCTTTCTTTCTTTATTTCTTTTGTTCAGTCTTTCTTTCTTTCTTTCTTTCTTTCATTAATTCTTTATTTTGTTCATTCTTTCTTCCTTTCTTCCTTTCATTCTTTCTTTCTATCTTTCTTTCTTTCTTTCAAAATCGTTTCATTTTGGAGTTCCAGTTTCCAGTAGCATTCCGCGACATTTTTCATGACCATAAAAGCGTACCAATAGCATCAGCTGCTAATGAGCCCAGCGCGGCCGCGCAGCAGCAAGACGGCAAGATAGATGAAGATTTTCTATATTGGAGCTGGAGTGGGAGCCCACATCCACACCTTTCTCCCGGGTAATTATTTTTACATTATTACACATGCTCAGATCCCGGCCGCCCACGCGAGCTGACAGGCAAATTCATCACAGCGGGAGAGGCGGGGGGTCTTGGGTGAGCACGGCCCGCAGAGATAAATGACAAAATAAAAGCCCTCTCTGCTTAAATTGTTTCGCTTAATTCCAGCCGGGAGATTGATGAGTTCATCTCTCCATGCGTGAACGTTAAACGCGGCAGGAATGGAAGATTTTCGTTGTTTTTTTTTGTTTAGGGGCCCGGAGCGGGGCCGACATCTGTCGGGGGCTCGGAGGATGAGTTGCTTTAGCGTCGGGGACGAAGATGACGAATGGCGTGATAAAAAACTGAGAGTTACTGTTCATGTTTGCTAATAGCGCCGGGGAAAGCAAAATTGTGGAAGACTGGATATACCCGGAGCAGCTGAAAAAGCCAAAAGCTGGAGTTGGTCAGAGCTGGTGGAAATGGCTAGTGGGAGAAGCTATGAAAAAGCACAATAAAATACAGCAAGAGGAATCTGTATTTATATAAAGCAGCTATAAATAATGGCTAGTAACGAGGTATTGCCTGCAGCCAAGTGGCTAAAGAAGGAAACAGAGCAAAAAAACTCAAAGATGCTCGAGTATTGGAACTCTGTAATGTTCACTTGCATGAAAAGGTGTGGAAGACAAGCGATACTGAAGGATGAAGCAAGCTAATAATAAAAATAGCAGATAGCCGTGAGCCCATCCTACAGCTAAGTGACGATAAAAAGTGGCTAGATAAGAAAACAGTGGACAAAAATTAAAACATGCCAAGGTCACGGGACTTGACAAAGTTTGCTTGCATGAAAAGGTGTGGAAGACAAGCAATACTAAAAGATGAAGCAAGCTAATAATAAAAATAGCAGCTAGCCGTAAGCCCATCCTACAGCAAAGTGACTATAAAAAGTGGCTAGATAAGAAAACAGAAAAAAACAAATTAAAATATGCCCAGGTAACGGGACTTGACAAATTTGCTTGCATAAAAAGGTATGGAGGACAAGCGATACTGAAGGATGAAGCAAGCTAATAATAAAAATAGCAGATAGCCGTGAGCCCATCCTACAGCTAAGTGACGATAAAAAGTGGCTAGATAAGAAAACAGTGGACAAAAGTAAAACATGCTCAAGGCCACAGGACTTGACAATGTCTGCTTGCATGAAAAGTTGTGAAAGACAAGCGATACTGAAGGATGAAGCTAGCTAATAATAAAAATAGCAGCTAGCCGTGAGCCCATCCTACAGCTAAGTGACGATAAAAAGTGGCTAGATAAGAAAACAGTGGACAAAAATTAAAATATGCCCAGGTCACAGGACTTGACAAATTTGCTTGCATGAAAAGGTATGGAAGACAAGCGATACTGAAGGATGAAGCAAGCTAAAAATAAAAATAGCAGATAGCCATGAGCCCATCTTACAGCTAAGTGACTATAAAAAGTGGCTAGAAAAGAAAACAGTGGACAAAAAGTAAAATATGCTCAGGTCACGGGACGTGACAAAGTTTGCTTGCGTGACAAGGTGTGGAAGGCGATTGACTATAAAGGATGAAGCAGGAGCAGCTTACAATAACAATAGCAGCTAGGGATGAGCCGTAGACAGCAGTCAAGTGGCTAACATGGGTGGCTAGAAAAGGAAACTGTGGGGAACAAAGGGGAAGATGCCTGCTAAACTCTGCGATATTCGCTTGCATGACCGGCTGTAAAAGGTGAGGAAGGACAAAGCAAGAACAGTTAAGAATAGTGGTGAGCCATAACCTATAGCTAACAAGAGTGGCTAGACAACGAAACAGTGGGAAAAAAGTGGAGGAGGCCTTCAAGTCCTGCACTAAAAGGCGATTGAAGCTGAAGGACGAAGCAGGACCATAAACAAAGCGGGTAGCAGGGAGTCATAATGTGCAGCCTAGTGGCTAACATGATTGGCTAGAGAAGGAAACAGTGGGTAAAATCCTAAAGTTGTCTGTATCCTTTATTTATCTATTCTAGCTTTTAATATGAACAGCTAAAACAATGCCACCTATTAGAGTATTGGAGCACTAGTATCATGACTAGACGTGACATATTTTGAGATAATGAATAGACCCATAATCATATTTACTCTGCAATTTCTAAGGGAACATGTAAAATAGGCTTAAACGTATTTGCTCAAAAGTGTGTATTTCTAATCAGATTGTTCGGCCCTTTTTGGCTTCTCAGAGTTTTCCTGTTTCTTTGTTTTAAAGTGTTGGTACCATTCCAGGGGGGAGGGTCAGAGGGAGTTTCTTTTTCTTTTTATTTTTATTTGTCTCAGTACTATTCCAGCCGTCGTGACTTCAATAAAACACAGCGCAGTGGGGGAGGGTTTTCGGAAGGGGCGCGGCCGGGGAGACGAAAGGAACCTTCTCCAACTGCAGTTGTCTAGAAAACTTCTTTGCCTGAATTTCCTTCTACGATGAGTCAATATTTTTTAGCTCTCCCACACGTATGTGGTCGCTTTAGACTCGACAGAAAACTAGTCATAGTGAATTCCTAAGAGCGATATTTGATTAAAAAGCAAGAACTGATAGACTTGTGGAGTTTTGGTTTACTCACCTCCCGTTGCTCATCAAGCCGCCGTCGACTCTCTGGAACGTCACTGAGAGAAAAAACACAAAACAAAGGGGTTGCATATTACATTCCCATGATTGCATTTTGTCAGTGTTAAAAAAAAAAAAAGCAATAACGTCCCATTATCGCTCTGCAAATGTTGGCGACATCATTTGGTCTGATTTTGGCCGCGAGCTTATTAGCATTCGATGTATGATTACATCGCGCAAAAAAATGATTAAAAAAGCGCAGAGGCATCATTCATCAAACTGTCGGAAATAGCGGGGCCACCTAGAGGAGATAACGAGGTCACGTCGGAAAAAAAATATTTAGTGACACGTGGTCCGATTCGGTCTTTATTGTGTCAAGACGTAGTCGAAGGCGGCAGTATTAAAATGCCGTAAATGTGCAGACAAAATAAAAGAAAAGGATTATTAACAAACAAAAAAGAAGAAAAAAATGAGAGTGTCAGGATGACAGTACCACAAAACAAAGTTTGAACACGAAAAACAGTGTGAGTGTGTGTAAATAATAACCCCACCTGTCATGATTGCTGATGTGAAGCACCTGTGCCAACTGCCTCGGACTCTGATTGGCTCCCTGTCCTTATTTAAACCCACTCCTATCTGTCCCCGTTTGTCAGTCCGTCTGCAAACCTCAGTTAACACTAGGCAAGCTTTTTTTTTTGACCCTGACTCCCACCTGTTTTTGCTCCTGTCTGTTTCCCGGCTTCGATACGTTTTTTTGATCCTGACCACGTCTACTGCTCCTCTCCTGGTTTTCGACGCGTTTCCGATCCCGACCACGTTATAGCTCTCCTGTCCCGGCTTCGACACGTTTTTTGATCCTGACCACGTCTACTCTCCTGGCTTTCGACGCATTTCCAATCCCGACCACGTTTTTGCTCTCCTGTCCCGGCTTTGACACGTTTTTTGATCCTAACCACGTCTACTCTCCTGGCTTTCGACGCGTTTCCCACCTCGACAACGTTTTTGCTCTCCTGTCCCGGCTTTGACACGTTTTTTGATCCTGACCACGTCTACTCTCGAGGCTTACGACGCGTTTCCCACCTCGACAACGTTTTTGCTCTCCTGTCCCGGCTTCGACACGTTTTTTGATCCTGACCACGTCTACTCTCCTGGCTTTCGACGCGTTTCCCACCTCGACAACGTTTTTGCTCTCCTGTCCCGGCTTCGACACGTTTTTTTGATCCTGACCACGTCTACTCTCCTGGCTTTCGACGCGTTTCCGATCCGGACCACGTTTTTGCTCTCCTGTCCCGGCTTTGACACGCTTTTTGATCCTGACCACGTCTACTCTCCTGGCTTTCGACGCGTTTCCGATCCCGACCACGTTATAGCTCTCCTGTCCCGGCTTCAACACGTTTTTTGATCCTGACCACGTCTACTCTCCTGGCTTTCGACGCGTTTCCCACCTCGACAACGTTTTTGCTCTCCTGTCCCGGCTTCGACACGTTTTTTTTATCCTGACCACGTCTACTCTCCTGGCTTTCGACGCGTTTCCCACCTCGACAACGTTTTTGCTCTCCTGTCCCGGCTTTGACACGTTTTTTGATCCTGACCACGTCTACTCTCGAGGCTTACGACGCGTTTCCCACCTCGACAACGTTTTTGCTCTCCTGTCCCGGCTTCGACACGTTTTTTGATCCTGACCACGTCTACTCTCCTGGCTTTCGACGCGTTTCCCACCTCGACAACGTTTTTGCTCTCCTGTCCCGGCTTCGACACGTTTTTTTGATCCTGACCACGTCTACTCTCCTGGCTTTCGACGCGTTTCCGATCCGGACCACGTTTTTGCTCTCCTGTCCCGGCTTTGACACGCTTTTTGATCCTGACCACGTCTACTCTCCTGGCTTTCGACGCGTTTCCGATCCCGACCACGTTATAGCTCTCCTGTCCCGGCTTCAACACGTTTTTTGATCCTGACCACGTCTACTCTCCTGGCTTTCGACGCGTTTCCCACCTCGACAACGTTTTTGCTCTCCTGTCCCGGCTTCGACACGTTTTTTTGATCCTGACCACGTCTACTCTCCTGGCTTTCGACGCGTTTCCCACCTCGACAACGTTTTTGCTCTCCTGTCCCGGCTTTGACACGTTTTTTGATCCTGACCACGTCTACTCTCGAGGCTTACGACGCGTTTCCCACCTCGACAACGTTTTTGCTCTCCTGTCCCGGCTTCGACACGTTTTTTGATCCTGACCACGTCTACTCTCCTGGCTTTCGACGCGTTTCCCACCTCGACAACGTTTTTGCTCTCCTGTCCCGGCTTCGACACGTTTTTTTGATCCTGACCACGTCTACTCTCCTGGCTTTCGACGCGTTTCCGATCCGGACCACGTTTTTGCTCTCCTGTCCCGGCTTTGACACGCTTTTTGATCCTGACCACGTCTACTCTCCTGGCTTTCGACGCGTTTCCGATCCCGACCACGTTATAGCTCTCCTGTCCCGGCTTCAACACGTTTTTTGATCCTGACCACGTCTACTCTCCTGGCTTTCGACGCGTTTCCCACCTCGACAACGTTTTTGCTCTCCTGTCCCGGCTTCGACACGTTTTTCTGATCCTGACCACGTCTACTCTCCTGGCTTTCGACGCGTTTCCGATCCGGACCACGTTTTTGCTCTCCTGTCCCGGCTTCGACACGATTTTTTGATCCTGACCACGTCTACTCTCATGGCTTTCGATGCGTTTCCCACCCCGACCACGTTTTTGCTCTCCTGTCCCGGCGACTGACCCGTTGTTTCGGTTTCCGACACCGCCATCGCTCGCCACGGAAGTCCCACTTCCGCGTCCAGAGCGATCTGCTTCCCGCGTTGAGCGATCACCGGGTTCCTTTCTTCCCAATGAAACTGAGAAAAACGCAACGCAAGTGGGTCCTGTCTCCGTTCTGGTCCTGACCACGACTGACAAATCTTGAAACATACACAGTAATATATTGTCAAGCTGTTTGGATTTATTTTCGTTTTGTTTCTGTCGCCATTTATGTTAGTTTAGCCGTATGTTGCATGTTGTGCTAAAATGCTAATTTCCCTCATAGATGATAAGAACCAGAGGAGGTGCTAACCCCATGGTGTGTGTATGTTGTGTCGCTCATTGCAGGTAAATTGTTCCCGTTTTTTATACTTGTTATTGTAATTATTTCTATTTTCAGGTTACAATTCAGATTGAAAAATATCTGGAGTTGAATATATATGTGTAATATGTGTCGCCAGTGCCGAAAAGCCCCCCCGCTGCCCCATGAATGCGGATGAATGTGTTTTAATCAGCACTAAAGGCGGGCGGGCAGGACATGATGGGCATATAAAAAAAACCCCATCAAATCTCCCGGCCGGCTGATTTACTTTGCGGGCGGCTGACAGCTTTAAGAGGCGGAGACGACGGAGACGGAAGAGAGATCGGCCTCGACGCTCGCCGCGCGTCACCTCGCCGTCAACGCCGAGCGCCCTAATGTCGTAAAAATCAGCTCGCTAATCCCTTCCTCCGCTTCTGACCTTGTTTTTAACGTCTGCTTCGGACTTTAATACGTTTTGGAAGCGTCTATAAACACAGGGAACCTTTTGCATGAATGGCTAAACGTAAGAAATTAT
>NC_142358.1:42479539-42607039 GCF_059441175.1 Urocampus carinirostris | reverse complement strand
GAATTGAAGTGTAGCAGCCCGGCAACACACAAGACAATTTTAGGAGGTAGCCAACAATCAACCAATACACGCACAGACCAGATACCACGGCAACAGATATGACTGGTAATATATATACCTGCTGGTATGGGGTAAGGTTTGGTTTGGCTTTAGACTTTGCGACAGGAAGGTGGGGGTTGTTGGCAGTCTACAACGAGCTGCCAACGGTAAGGCACGATCTTTTGGTGCTCCGCAAAAAAAGTTAATTTTAAACATTAAAACCATAGCTCTCTCAACATGCACAGTAATGTGATTGATGTTGTCAAGCTGTTTGGATTTATTTTCGTTTCGTTTCTGTCGCCTTTTATGTTAGTTTTTCCGGGCGTTGCATGTTGTGCTAAAATGCTAATTCCCCTTATAGAGATCAAAGCCAGCAGAGAAGCTTACCACGTGTTGTGTTGCGTTGTGACTCATTCATTTGCAGGTAAATTGTACCCGTTTTGATACTCATTATTGTTATTATTTCTATTTTCTCATATATCTAAAAAGGATGATGTTGGTTAAAATTCAGACTAAAGAAAAATATGTTGAATTCATTGTAAACGTTTAAAAAAAAAAAAAAAAAACACTATACAATCTCTTATTTTGTATTTTGTTAATGTAATGTTAATGTATTTTATGTAAACCGAAAAGAAAAGCTCTTTGATATGTTTTTGGCAGTCTACAACGAGCTGCCAAACGAGATCAAAGCCAGCAGAGAAGCTTACCATGTGTTGTGACTCATTCATTTGCTACGACTGTAATAAAAACCTCATCCTCCAGTCCAGCATGAATGTGGATCTTTGGCGGGACAGGTACACATATAAATAAATATATATATATATATATATATATATATATATATATATATATATATATATATATATATAGATATGAAATTTACGAGCTAAACCGTCAGTGGTAGCGAATGAGTCAACTTTGTCTGTGTTAGCTTAGCATTAGCCATGAGCGTTAGCTGTTAGCAAGGCATATCGGATTAGCGGGGGTAAGAGAGTGGGGATGAGGAGTGGGACAAATGAACAGTACCTGCAGGGGTGAAGGTGAAGGACTGAACTGCAAAAAAAAAAAGGAGACAGAAAAGTGTGGGGTTAAAGGGGCAGTCTATGAACGGGGGTTACTTCATGACAAAGGCAAATTTGGTCGTTTTTTGATGGCGATGGAGAATTAGTTTCTTTTTAAAGACCAAATCGAAATTTTAAATTTAAAATCACTTATTTTAATCAACGGTAATTTTGGTCGTTTCTTGTCAGCAACGGCGAACTTACTCATTAAAGAATTGAGAAAAAAAAAAAAATCCTTTTCATGAGGCCAAACAAATCAAAAGATCGATTCCAGATTGCAATTTGGTTGTTTCTCGAATGTGACGACATTCATTTATTTTTAAAGACCAAACCAAAAATGAAAAAGAAAGATGAAAAATTGTAACTTTGAAATAACATATCTCGTTCAGCGGTAAATTTGGTCGTCTCTGAACACTAGTAAATCTGGTCATTTCTAGATAGCTTCGGTAAACTAGGTAATTTGTTAACCACACAAGTGAGAGATAAATGAGTACTTTATAAGACCAAACCAAATTTGAAAAGGAACAAATTTGGTCGTTTCTTGAAAGCAACGGAAAACGTTGTTGTTGAATGACCAGCGAGTGAGCAATTTTGTTTTCGAGACCAAACCGATCAAGAGAATGATCGAATGCAAACTCTGTGGCAACGGCAAATTTGGTCGTTTCTGCACAGCGACAGAAAATAATGCCACATGACGACCAGGACCAAACCAAAATAGAGAATAATCAACAATCAAATTTGTCGTTTCTCAATATCACTGCCAAATTTGGTCGATTCTGGATTAAAGGGGTAAATTTGGTCGTTTTTCCACGGCAACAGCAAATATGTTCGTTGATCGACTAGGACATGAGCAATTTCGTTTTTAAAGACGAAACCAAAAATGAGAATAATCATATATCGAATTTGTCGTTTCTCAATATCATTGCCAAATTCGGTCATTTCTGATTACAAGGGCAAATTTGGTCGTTTCTCGACAGCAACTGCAAATATGGTTGGTGATCGACCAGGACATGAGCAATTTCGTTTTGAAGACCAAACTAAAAATAAGAATAATCAATAATCAAATTTGTCGTTTCTCAATATCACTGCCAAATTCGGTCATTTCTGATTACAAGGGCAAATTTGGTCGTTTCTCTACGGCAACAGCAAATATGGTCGTTGATCGACCAGGTTATGAGCAATTTTGTTTCAAAAACCAAACCAAAATTGAGAATAATCAATAATCAAATTTGGCGTTTCTCAAGATCACTGCTAATTCAGTCAATTCTGGATTACAGGGCCAAATTTGGTCGTTTCTCGACAGCAACTGCAAATATGGTTGGTGATCGACCAGGACATGAGCAATTTTGTTTTGAAGACCAAACCAAAAATAAGAATAATCAATAATCAAATTTGTCGTTTCTCAATATCACTGCCAAATTTGGTCGATTCTGGATTAAAGGGGCAAATTTGGTTGTTTCTCTACGGCAACAGCAAATATGGTCGTTGATCGACCAGGTTATGAGCAATTTTGTTTTAAAAACCAAACCAAAATTGAGAATAATCAATAATCAAATTTGGCGTTTCTCAAGATCACTGCCAATTCAGTCAATTCTGGATTACAGGGCCAAATTTGGTCGTTTCTCGACAGCAACTGCAAATATGGTCGACCAGGACATGATCAATTTAATTTTTGAAGACCAGACCAAAAATGAGTACAATCAACAACAAATTTGTCGTTTCTCAATTTCACTGTCAAATTTGGTCAATTTTGGTTGTTTCTTGACAGCAACTGCAAATATGGTCGTTGATCGACCAGGACATGAGCAATATATTTTTTGTAGACCAGATCATTCACAAGAATGATCGACCTAAAGTTTGATGTCAAGGGCAAATTTGGTCGTTTAACTGTCAGATAATGGAAAGAGAGAAGGAGCAATTTGGTTTTAATGACCAAACTAATCATGGAAACTTGATGGCGACGGCAAATTTGGTCGTTTCTTGTTTTCAAAGGCTAATTTGATTGAAAATAGGAACGCTAAATTGGCATTTTGTCACGGTTGCCCAATTGGCCCCCACTGTGTGGCGCCATCTTCTATCACGGTTACCAGGGCGCCCAATTGGCCCCGCCCATGGACACCGGCTGAAACTCGTTGACAGATTGCTCCCTGTCACTACTTAAACGCTGTCCTGTGAGTCGTTTTTTGTCGGAGCGTCTGCAAAACTGTTTGACAGGTCAGACCCTGAGAATCTCCGTTGTCCCTGTGTTTTGCTCTTGTTTTGCCAAGCCCTGTGAATCTCCGTTTTTTTTTCCCTGTGTTTTTGCTCCTGTTTTGCTCTCGCCACGATCTGTTTGATTTCGACCACTTCCGCGTTCCGAGCAATCTACCTCGGGATCGAGTGTGCGCTCCTTTCTCTTCTCCCCAATAAACTGTGAGTAACGTTATGCGAGTGGGTTCTGCTTCCTGTCCTGGTCCTGACACATTTTTATTTAAAAAAACAAATCAATCATGACAACGATCGCTTGTGTCTTTTCGGAGAGAATTGTAATAATTCTATCGATTCGATATCCTATACTATGAGTAAATGAGTACCGATCGGGACCAAAGCGCAGAAGGTGGGCAAGCATCGGCAGCTGAGAGAAAGCGGCGAAAATTACAAACGAAACCAAACACCACAAAGACGAATGGAGAGCAGCCATTGGTGGATGGGGAGGGGGCGGGGTCAGGGAAGTGGATATGGGTGTGGCCAACCTGCATAGTTACTTAGGCCCTTCCTCTTCTTCCGGCGCCAATAGAGCCAAATGCTGAAGCCCATCAAGATGACCCAACAAGCTCCTCCAATGCCGGCGATGAAGGCAGGCTGCTTCACCACGTCCGTGATTTGCTCCGTGATGCTGTTGTTACGGTTTCCGTGGATCAGAACGTCCTGGAAAGCCTTACCTGGGGGAGAAATGAATAATATCGATGCCGGATACATTCAAAATCTATAGTCGAGATTTTGCTACAAATTTCCAACAGCTTGAAACCTTCAAGAGTTAGAATAAGGCTCAAAATACCATTTTCTTGAAACCCTACTTTCACGTATGTTGTTATCAATGACACTAATAACAATTCAATTCAATACTTTGAAACCCCAAACATGATTTCAAACCTTGAAATACTTGAGACTCATTTCAAACCCACCTTTTAAATTATTCATTTCTCTAAAAAAAACCCTCAAGCATAAAATCCTGTTTGAAAAATAAAAATCCCAGTTGCTTGAAACCATCTTGAAATTACTACAAAACCCTAAACACGGTTTGAAACATTAAAATTCTTAAAACTATTATTTCAAGCTCAATTTGTTATTTTCTCAACTACAACAACAAACGAGCATAAAAACCCTGTGCGAAAAATCCCAAATCCCAGTTGCTTGCAACCTTACTTTAAAATATAAACTTTGAAGCCCCACTTTGAAACCCTAAACATGGTTTGAAAGACCGACATTTGAAACTCCATTAAACCCCACCCCACTATTTTCTTTTCAAACCCTAGGCCATACAATCCAAAACAATCCAAATCCAGATTATTTGAAACCCTACCTTGGAATCCAAACCTCAATTCCCCACTTTATAACTTGGCTTAAAATTTAAAGAGACAAGTATATGAGTGGATTACATTTTAAACTGTTTTCATTGTTTGTAAAGCCAAACTTCTATGTAACATTTTCTCTTAAAACCCCATTTGAAAAATCGAAATCACAATTGCTAAAACCCCTACTTTAAAATTTCAAACCATAAAAAAACCTACTTTGAAACCTTAGGAGACATGAAAAACTCATTCCAAGCCCAAACCTATATCAATTATTTTCCTATTAAACCCACAGGCTTGAAACCCTATCTGAAAAAAACACAATTGCTTGAAAACCTACTTTAAAATACAAACATTGGAAGCCAAAATCTTAATTTTTTAGACCCTTACCCAGGCTATAATCCCCCTGTTGAAATCCAAACACTAGTTTGAAACATCATTAACAACCTTACATTAGAAATCCAAACCGGAAACCAAAATAACCCTAATTTGAAATCTGATATTTGAGACCCTATTCTATTGCACATCCCACTTATTCTGTGTGTAGTTGTGTGACAATGTCTATCTAATTGATCAATCAGGTTGTACTCAGAACCCTACTTCAAATCCCCAATTTTAAAAACCATAACCTTGACTCTAACCCTTTTATTCAAATCCTGACACAAGTTTGAATATTTATTAGAAAAATTCTCTCATTAAATACCCAAACATGAAAACTTAAAACCCTATTTTGAAATCTAAACCTTAAAACGCAACTTTGTTACCCCGATCTTCAGATTTGACTAACCTTGGCTCTATACCCTGCATCGAAATCCTAACATCAGTTTGAAAATTCATTAAGGGGATGTCATTAAAAACCCAAACATGAAACCTTAAAACCCTATGTTGAAATCTAAGCCTTAAAACGCAACCTTAAAACCCCAAACTTCAGATTTCACTAACCTTGGCTCTATACCCCGTATCGAAATCCTAACATCAGTTTGAAAATTCATTAAGGGGATGTCATTAAAAACCCAAACTTGAAACCTTAAAACCCCTATGTTGAAATCTAAACCTTAAAACGCAACTTTGATACCCCGATCTTCAGATTTCACTAAGCTTGGCTCTATACCCTGTATCGAAATCCTAACATCAGTTTGAAACTTCATTTAGGGGATGTCATTAAAAACCCAAACTTGAAACCTTAAAACCCTATTTTGAAATCTAAACCTTAAAACGCAACTTTGATACCCCGATCTTCAGATTTCACTAACCTTGGCTCTAAACCCTGTATCAAAATCCTAACATCAGTTTGAAACTTCATTAGGGGGATGTCATTAAAAACCCAAATTTGAAACCTTAAAACCCTATTTTGAAATCTAACCCTTAAAACGCAACTTTGATACCCCGATCTTCAGATTTCACTAACCTTGGCTCTAAACCCTGTATCGAAATCCTAACATCAGTTTGAAACTTCATTAAGGGGATGTCATTAAAAACCCAAACTTGAAACCCTACTTTATTTCACAAAAAAACAGACTTTGAACCAGTGTAGGTTTTGAGTTGGGCTCTCTTGTAATGCAGTTCTACTGAAATAGAAGTCAGGACATTGATTAACCTCCGAGAACGTGCGAAGATTTGCGGGCAAAGATATCGAGCGCCTGACTCGCCGGCGCAATCTAAAGCTGTGAAAAAAAAACCCTAAAACAAACAAAAAAGACAAAGCTTATAAGAAAAATCCCCGTGTGAGTCGCTTGTTTGGCTTTCCGGGCTGCTAATTGACTCCGAGACTGCCGGCGGACCCATCGACCGGCGACGGTTCCCGCACGAGAGCCGTATTCTTCTGGACGGCTACCGAAAGCCACACCAGGGAAATAAGGGCGCTCGGAGTTATGGCTCCGAGTTATGGCTCATAATAATAACGGGAAAGCTACCGGTTCGATGGACACTCGATTAGGGACACCTCCACTTAGAAACAGCGTACACTTTGCTCCCCACACTGTCAGTTGAAACTTTAAAAACCTGATTTAAAAAAGTTTTAAAAGATTTAAAACCTTAATTTAAGAAGAACGGACCTAGTTTGAAGGTAAGAACCCTTAAAAAAACCTCCACTTGGAAAAGGAGGACTGTAAGTGACAAAGACAACAAAGTGGACTTGATACGAGATTAAAAACCCTAATATAAAAAAAGAGACCTGGTTTGAAGGCCTTTACCTGTCAAGGCCCAACAAAAAAATGTCTTATCACTGATTTGAGACCCTAACCCAGGTTTGAAGACCTGTTTAGGTACCTCTTTTCAAAACCAGAATCCAACTTGTTAAGGTTCTAAAAATGTCTTATCCTTGATTTAATACCCTAACCTAGGCATGAAAACCTAATAAAGAAGCCCGGATCCAAATTGTTAACGCTCTAAACTGTTTTCTATCCTTAATTCCAAACACTAACCCAGGATGAGGAACCTTTTTTGAAACCCAAATTCAACTTATTAAGGCTCTCGACCATTTTCTTATCCCAGATTTGAGAACCTAACCTTTGCTTGAACCCCGCTTGAGGATCCTTTTTCAAATCTGGAATCCATCTTGTTAAAAATGTCTTATCCTTGATTTAATACCCTAACCGAGGCATGAAAACTTAATAAAGACACCCAGATCCAAGTTGTTAACACTCTAAACCGTTTTTCTATCCTTAATTCGAAACTATAACCCAGGATGAGGAAAGTTTTTTGAAACCCAACATCCACTTATTAAGGCTCTAGACCGTTTTCTTATCCCAGATTTGAGACCTTTGCTTGAACACCGCTTCAGGATCATTTTTTAGAACCGGAATCCAACTTGTTAAAAATGACTTATACCTGATTTGATACCGTAACCGAGGCATGAAAACCAATTAAGGAAACCTGAATCCAATTTGTTCAGTCTCTAAACCCTTTTTAAAACGCTGATTTGGAAAGCTAACCCAGGATGATGAACCTTTTTTGAAACCCCAATTCAATTTATTAAGGCTCTAGACCGTTTTCTTATCCCATATTTGAGACCCTAACCTTTGCTTGAACACTGATTCGGGATCCTTTTTCAAAACCGGAATCCATCTTGTTAAAAATGTCTTATACCTGATTTGATACCCTAACTGAGGCATGGCATCCTATTAAGGAAACCTGAATCCAATTTGTTCAGGCTCTAAACCGTTTTTCAAACTGAAGGATTTTATACATTTGACTATAAAGGATTTTATACATTTGACTATAAAGGATTTTATATGATTGACTCATAATGCAATGAATATTTTCACTGAGCAGGCTTGAGTTCAATGACAGGGCAGGCTGTTCCAAATGCGAAATATTTTGTCTAGTTCTGTTGATAACAGGACTCTGACAGAGGACGGCAGGCGTTGTTTTGAGAAGCCCCACGTTGGGCTTCCTTGGCACGCCCATGGGAGGAGTCGGCACGCCATTACGCTGGGAGAAAATGGCCAATAGGAGAAAGCTAAAGGACATCAGAAGAAGGCTTCCCAGAGACTCCAACGTCGTTAATTTGGTGGAGTACACTTAGTTAAAGTGTTCATGAAATTAAATCTGCCCCCAATTGAAAATGTCGGCTTCCTGTTCATAGTTTCCCTCAAAAAACGAGCGTGCATAAATTGTTGGGTTAATGGAGTCAGATAACTCATTCGAACAATTTGGTGAACGCTACATTTTGATATTAATTTAAAAAAAAAAAATGATTTGGAAAGCTAACCCAGGGTGATGGACCTTTTTTGAAACCCCAAATACACTTATTAGGGCTCTAAATCATTTTATTATCCCAGATTTGAGACCCTAACCTTTGCTTGAACACCGCTTGAGTAGCCTTTTTCATAACCAGAATCCAACTTGTTAAAAATGTCTTAAACCTGATTTGATACCCTAACCGAGGCATGAAAACCCAAATCCAATTTGTTCGGGCTATAAACAATTTTTCAAACCCTGATTTGGAAAGCTAACCCAAGTTGATGAACCTTTTTTGACACCCAAAATCAATTTATTACACATAAATATACATGTATACATGTGAAAAAAAAACCCAAATGGATTTACCTGGTACGGTAGAGTAGCGGGGGGATGCAGCCCTTTGAGACTTTTTCTGATAAAGGGCGTCACAAATAAACACGACTTTACTTAAATCATTTTCTTATCCTAGATTTGAGACCTTATCGGAAACACACACCCAAATTGAAAAAAATATGGGATATTAAAAAACCAACTTACCGATAATAATAGACTGCGCCTGACTCCTGACACCGATCCCGGCGCTGGTTCCGGCGGCGACTTCTACCCGGTAAGCCACGCCCACTTGGAGCCCGCCCACCACCACCGAGCGGATGGCAGCGTCCACCGTCTTGTTGACGTGGAAACGCGTCTCGTTTCCCAGGCACCAGATCTAGAGGTCGGACCCAGACCGTTACCGGACCGGACCGAGTCTCCGGTTTTCAGACTTTGGCGGTTCTGACCTTATACTCCTGGATGATCCCGTTCTGGTGGTCTGGCGGAGGGGGGTCCCAGGAGATGCTGATGGAGGTGCTGTTCTGGTTTCCCACAGTCAGGACCGTCACCTGCTGTGGGGGGGCACTGGGGGCTGTGGACATGGGGGAAAAAAAAAGGGACATCATTTAGATCATTTCTTCCTCATGCCATGAGGCTCTTTAACTCCACCCGAGGGAGTAAAGCACCCATTAAACCACACCCCACATTTGCATGTGACCCTATTTTTATGACAGTGTGTATTTTCCGTAGCACTATTTAAATACTCTATATCAGGGGTGTCAAACTCATTTTGACTCGGGGGCCACACGATAGAAAAAACATTCTGTTGGGGGCCGGACTAGTAGATTAAAGAGAAAGAAAAGGAGAGATAAAGAAATAAGAGAAAGAGGGAGGGAAAAGGAGAGAGGGCGGGACAAAGAAAGAAATAGAGAGGGAGAGAGCGTGAGAAACAAAAGATAAAAAGTTGTGAGAGAGAGAGAAAGGAAAGGGAGAGGAAGAAAGAAATCCAAAGAGAAACAGAAAGACAGAAGGAGATAAAAGAGAAAAGAAAGCACAAAAGATAGGAAGAGAGAAAGAGAAAAGGAAAAAAAGGAAGTTAGAGCAAATGAAGTTAAAAAAAACACAAAGAGAGAAAGAGACAAAGTACAACAAAGGAAGGGAAAAAGAGAGACACAGAGAGTGAAAGAGACAGGGACAGAGTGGGAGAAAAGGGGTGGAAAAGAGATAGAGAGAGAGAGAGAAAAGAAATAAAAAGAGAAATAAGATAGATAGGGGGAAAGAAAGAGAGAGAAAGAGTGAAATCCAAAGAGATATGGAAAGAGAGAAGGAGATAAAAGATTAGGAGAGAAAGAGAGAAGGGGGGAAAGAGTCAATGAGAATGCAGGAGACAGAGAGATAGAGAAAACAGAGAGCAAAAGAAGGTAAAGACACAAAAAGAAAGAGACAAAGAGGAACAAAGAAAGAAAAAAAAGAGAGAGTGAAAGAGAGATAAAGAGTGAGATAAAAAGGAGGAAGAGAGAGAGAGAGAGAAAAAAAAGAGAGAGAAAAGGACAAAAGAGAGCAAAAAAAAGTAAAATGCCACAGAGAGAAAGAGACAAAGAGGAGCAAAGAAAGATAAAAAAGAGAGAGTGAAAGAGAGATAGAGAGTGAGAGAAAAAAAGGAGGAAGCGAGAGAGAGATGGGGAGAGACAGAGAGAGAGAATACAAGCACAGAGTTTGCGAGAGGCACCTGGCTTTGGCAACATCAAGTGGACATATTTCAACCTGCAGCTCATTTTTCTCTTGCGCTTCTCTGAGTGTTGTCTGTCTGCATCAAAAATGGTGTTTTCTCATTTCCTCGGCTAGACGGGAGCAGAGTTCCCAACGCTGACAGGTCAATTACTAGCAGCAGCGCTCGTCAGCCACTAAATCTAGACCCGTCCCTCGGCCGGGCCCCGTGATGAAGCCGTCCCCTCGGCCGGATCAGGAGCGATCCGATCGAACCTTCGATCGGCCAATGTCGTTGAAAGTTAATGGCTAACGTGATTTAGCGCTTTATTAGCATGCATATTTGCGCTAAACAATTCCCATTTTTCATTAGCGACCTGCGCTAATGGAGCCATTAGCCGGCTGATGTATGGCCGACGCAAATTTGACCTACTGTCGGGATAATGAAGGATTAGCAACGGGGAAAATTGGCGGGCTCTTATTGGCTACTGCATTTGCCTGAGTACAGGATTTTTATAGTTATTATTTTTGGGAATTTTTTTTTTTCATTTTCTTTAATGATTTTTTAATTTTTATTTTACCTACATATAAATAAATGCAAAGAAACTCACTCTATACCCAAATTGTCATGATTACTGATGTCAAGAACCTGTTCCCGCTCGTTTGCCGCCAACTGCCTCGGATTCTGATTGGCTCCTGTCCCTATTTAAACCCACATCTATCTTTCACCTGTTGTCAGTCCGTCTGGGAACCTCAGTGTACTTTAAGCAAGCTTTTTTGACCCACCTGTTATTGCTCCCTTCTGTTCCCCAGCTTCAACCTGTTTTTTGATCCTGACCACATCTACTCTCCTCTCCTGGCTTTCGATTCGTTTCCAATCCCGACCACGTTTTTTGCTCTCCTGTCCCGGCTTCGACCCGTTTTTTGATCCTGACCACGTCTACTCTATTCTTCTGGCTTTCGACTCGTTTCCAATCACGACCACGTTTTTTGCTCTCCTGTCCCGGCTTCGACCCGTATTTTGATCCTGACCACGTCTACTCTCCTCTCCTGGCTTTCGACTCGTTTCCAATTACGACCCTGTTTTTTGCTCTCCTGTCCCGGCGTCGACCCGTATTTTGATCCTAACCATGTCTACTCTCCTCTCCTGGCTTTCGACTCGTTGCTGATCCCGACTACGTTTTTTTGCTCTCCTGTCCCGGCTACTGACCCGTTTTTTCCGTTCCCGGTACCGCCATTGCTCACCACAGAAGTCCCCCGCTCAGCGATCACCGGATGGTGGGTACAACCCTTTCCTTTTCTTTCCAATAAAACTGAGGGTCCTGTCTCCGTTCTGTATTTATTAATTGAAATTATTTATTTTTGAATTTCCACAATATGTATGTGGCATGCATTTATTTTTTTTTCATGCATTATATGTTGTCTTACTTTCATGTTTTTTTCAGTTATAGCTCATGTGCCTTGATCATATTTCAGGCATTTGTCATCATGGTCCTTTTATTCTTGTTTTGTCCACATGTGCTAATGTTTCTTATGTTTCCAAACTTTCATGTTTTGTTAAGTTAGAGCTAATTAGTGTTCATACATTATATGTTGTATTACTTTCATGTTTTTTTCAGTTAGAGTTTGTGTGACTTGATCATTATTCAGGCACTTGTCATCTTGGCCTTTTAATTCTTGTTTTGTCCACATGGGCTAATGTTTCTTGTGTTGCCAAACTTTCATGTTTTGTTAAGTTTGAGCTAATTGGTGTTCATACATTATATGTTGTATTACTTTCATGTTTTTTTTAGTTAGAGCTCATGCGCATTGATCATATTTCAGGCGCTTGTCATCATGGCCCGTTAATTGTTGTTTTGTCCACATGTGTTAATGTTTCTTGTGTTGCCAAACTTTCATGTTTTGTTAAGTTTAAGCTAATTGGTGTTCATACATTATATGTTGTATTACTTTCATTTTTTTTTCAGTTAGAGCTCGTGTGCCTTGATCATATTTCAGGCACTTGTCATCTTGGCCTTTTTATTCTTGTTTTGTCCACATGGGCTAATGTTTCTTGTGTAGTCTTCCATTCATGTTGTGTTAAGATAGAGCTAATTGGTGTTCATACATTATATGTCGTCTTACTTTCATGTTTTTTTCAGTTAGAGCTTGTGCGCCTTGATCATATTTCATGCACTTGTCACCATGGCCCTTTAATTTTGTCCACATGTGCTAATGTTTCTTGTGTTGCCAAACTGTCATGTTTTGTTCTGTTAGAGCATTATGCAGTTTTCCTATCGACACATGACTATATTCTCTGCGTCCTCTTACTTTCGTGTTTTTTTCAGTTAGAGCTTGTGCGCCTTGATCCTATTTCAGGCACTTGTCATCATGGCCCTTTAATTGTTGTTTTGTCCACATGTGCTAATGTTTCTTGTGTTGCCAAACTTTCAGGTTTTGTTCTGTTAGAGCATTATGCAGTTTTCCTATCGACACATGACTATATTCTCTGCGTCCTCTTTCATGTTTTTTTCAGTTAGAGCTCATGCGCCTTGATCATATTTCAGGCACTTGTCATCTTGACCCTTTTATTCTTGTTTTGTCCACATGTGCTAATGTTTCTTGTGTTGCCAAACTTTCATGTTTTGTTCTGTTAGAGCTGGTTAGTGTAAGAAGATTATGCAGTTTTTCTATCCAAACATGACTATATTCTCTTCCTTTCGTGTTTTGATCAGTTCGTTGCTATTCATTCATAATCTGCATTGTCTCCCTTTCATGTTTTGTACAGTGTAAACTAGATTGAGCTACACCATATCTTGCTTCTGCTGCCCTTTCAGGTATTGTGCATTTAGGTCGGCCGGATTTTCTCTTCGACTGTACCTTCTTCGGTGGTCCTGGCCGTCTTAGATTCGCTGTCTATGCCCTGGAACTCGTTGAAAAAGGGGCGGGCCTTGATCTCGTAGACCACGCCCTTCTTGAGACCCGATAGGACGGCGCTGCGCTCCGACGGGACCTTGACGTCCTGTGTCTGCCAATGACCCGGGGAGGACAGTCCCGACGTCTGCCGGTAGACCAATCGGTAGCCTTGGATGAACTGCGACTGTCGGTCCACCTGGAAGTAGCGGCGGAGATGGTTTTGGTATCAAAGATTGATTTATGACAGTGTCGATGGGAAATATCAAGAAAAACACTTTAAAGGTTGGACCCCCCCTCAGTTTTGACATCGGAGGTCCAGCAAATGCAAATGAGCTACTAGTGAGCAAGGCCAAGTGCAATTTCCTAGACATAATGATGAGGAGGCGGAGTTATGCAAATGAGATACACGCGAGCAAGTGCAATTTCCTTCAGATAATGATGAGGAGGCGGAGTTATGCAAATGAGCTACTGGTAGTTATGGCAAAGTGCATTTTCCTTGATATAAAGATGGGGGTGGGGAGTCTATGCAAATGAGCTAATGGTGGGAGGGGCCAAGCACATGTGCCTTGACATGATGGATATGGGGCGGGGCTATGTAAATGAACCAAAGGTGGGATGGGGTGATTGCAAACAAACTTATAACAAGGGGGCGGGGCCATGCAAATGAGCAACTGGTAAGCAGCACAGTTTCATTGGCGGAGGGATGCAAATGAGCTGATGATAGGCGGAGCCAAGTGAAATTGACATGACGTGATAAACATGGGGCGGAAATATGCAAAAAATAAACTAATATGTGGGAGTGGGTGGGTGGGGTTGTTTTAGGGGGGCAATTGCAATTTCCTCGGCATGATAACGAAGGGGCAAAGCTATGCAAATGAGCTCAGGAGGTAGAGCGCTCGTCTTGGGATCAAGAGATCACAGTTCGAATCCCAGCTCCTCCGTGTTACATGTCGAAGTGTCCTTAGGTAAGACACTGAACCCCTAATGCCCCCAATAAGCAGGTTGGCGCCTTGAATGGCTGCACAGCCGCTATTGGTGTGTGAGTGTGTGTGTAAATGGGTAAGTGTGAAGCACATTGTAAAGCCCTTTGAGAGGTCTTCATTGACTTGAAAAGCGCTGTAGAAATGCAGACCATTTACCATTTAGCATCTTGATTATCCTCAAAATGTTTGGAGGCTGACTCCCTATTGGTGTGTGAGTGTGTGTGTGAACGGGTAAGTGTGAAGCACATTGTAAAGCACTTTGGGAGGTCTTTATTGACTTGAAAAGGGCTGTAGAAATGCAGACCATTTACCATTTAGCATCTTGATTATCCTCAAAACGTTTGGAGGCAGACCCCCTATTGGTGTGTGAGTGTATGTGTGTGAATGGGTAAGTGTGAAGCACATTGTAAAGCCCTTTGAGAGGTCTTCATTGACTTGAAAAGCGCTGTAGAAATGCAGACCATTTACCATTTAGCATCTTGATTATCCTCAAAATGTTTGGAGGCTGACTCCCTATTGGTGTGTGAGTGTGTGTGTGAACGGGTAAGTGTGAAGCACATTGTAAAGCACTTTGGGAGGTCTTTATTGACTTGAAAAGGGCTGTAGAAATGCAGACCATTTACCATTTAGCATCTTGATTATCCTCAAAACGTTTGGAGGCAGACCCCCTATTGGTGTGTGAGTGTATGTGTGTGAATGGGTAAGTGTGAAGCACATTGTAAAGCACTTTGGGAGGTCTTCATTGACTTAAAGCGCTACATAAATGCAGACCATTTCATTTCATTTCATCGGGGCCAAGTGCAATTTCCTTGTTGACAAGGGGGCGGAGCTAGGCTGTTGTAAAAACGTGTTATTTTTCTCTTAGGTTTTTGATTCAGAATTAATTTACGACCATTTGACTTATGTTAAAACAGTGGATACGAACATTTTATTCTGGATGTGGAAAAATATCCGGACAATGCTGTAAGCTAGATTTTGTATCGTTTTTTCCGGAGTACAGGACAGTACTGTAGGGCTTCTTTCTGCCACTACTAGGCGTGTGGCGCTGTGAGAGGTCACCAGCATCCACACCGAAGAAGAAATCCGCTTCCTCTTCCTAGTTCGTGTGTAAACATTCAATATTGTATCTCCAGCGCGCTAAGAACTTAACTAAGAACATTTTTATTGTTTAATATCTCGTGTACTGTTCAATATGGTTGGGGTAAAGTGTAAAGAAGAGACGAGCCGTTTCTTTTGAAATGCAAGTGGAATAAGAAAGCTTGATGTGGTTGAGAAAAAAGGGTTGGGTCGCTTTTTTTGCCCAGTTTCTACCTCGGTGTCATGATTACCGATGTGAATCACCTGTGCCCGCTCATTTGGCGCCAACCACCGCGGGTTGTGATTGGCTCCCTGTCACTATTTGAACCCAGTCCTGTCAGTCCTCTGTTGTCAGTCCGTCTTTGAACCTCTGTTTTTCAAAGCAAGCCTTTTTTGACCCCTGAGTCCCGCCTGTCCCGTTTCTGCTCCCGTTTGTCTCCGGCTACGAAACGTTTTGGTCCAGAACACGTCTGCTCTCCTGTCCCGTTGCTGACTCCGACCACGTTTTCTGTCCTGGCTATCGACCTCTTTTTCCGTTATTGACACCGCTATTGCCCGCGACGGAAGGTTCACTTCCGTATTCGGATCAGAATCGCTCCTTTCCTCTTTCTTTCAACAAAATCGTGAGAAAACATTACGTGATTGGGTCTTTCCTGTGTGCTGGTCGTGACCCACGGAGGAGGAAGTCGCCTAACTTTTGAAGCCCATCTTCCAAAAGTATATTAACCTCACTTTATTTATCTTTACAGAGCATATTATTTGATGAAATGTTTATTTTTTGTACAATACAATACAGGTTACTTATACAAGCCTTAAACAAACGTATGTAAACCTTAAACATACAAAATATAGCACTGAATCAACTTACAAACAATCGTCTCGTTCATAAGTAGGGCAGCGTCTGTGTATTGTTTCTGAACAGAGGTGTCTGTGACATGAATTGTATTATGCCTAAAACTTGACGTATTAACTACCGTAAATTCCAGACTATAAGCCGCTACTTTTTCCCCAAACTTTCAACCCTGTGGCTTATTCAGTGATGCGGCCAATTTATGTCATTTTTGGTGGAATATATGCGCCGAGGAAGACTGCAACTTCACTGAAACTGGCCGCATGCGAAAGGCAACTTTTTCGCAAGTCTGCCAGTGGATCCTGACAGCGTGGGGCAGCATCAAAAAATCCACCGTCACCAATGGGTTCCGAAAAGCCGTGTCGGAGAGGAGGGCACACCAGCGACAGTGACAGCGCGAGTGAGGCTGCGGGAGCGTGGGACGACGTCTATATGACACTGTTTCTTTCCGACACTGAGGAAGACGACTTTGATGGCTTCAGTTCTAAGGAAGAAGATGAGGACGGTTTACCGTGATTTTTACAAGTACGGCATGTTTTTAACAGACCCGTTTACTGTGTTGCGAGTGTGTTGCTACCTGTCACAGGCACCGTTTGGGAAGAAAGTTATATTATTATTAAAGCTTTGAAAACTCTCTCGATGCACCGTCTTTCTTTGTAAATATGTGTAACCCATGTGTAATATGTATTTGCAACTGTATATTTTTGTAATGTATTTATTTGCATTTGTTTGAGACACTTATTCTGATATGTTTCGCAAATTAAAAAAAGAGGGGCGGAGCAAAGGCGGGCTGAAGGGAAGTGGGGTAAAGGTGAGTGAGACTCGTTTGTTGCCGCGGCGGACAATAGTGGATATATATTTTTCCCACTTTTACCTTTGGAAATATAGACTTTTTTTCCTTGGATTACTTTCAACGGGCACCTGGACTCTGCAGGTCTGCATCAAACCTTAAGTACCGGTATCATTTTCCGTTCATTTTGCCGGCTGTGATTTCTGGACTGTGTACTTCAATGAAGGACGCTTAGTTTCAACACATTTAGTTGTGTTTGTGTTACAATTTTATTATGTGGGCTTATATACAGGTGCGGCTTGTGTATGTACAAAATCGGTTTTCCTCTTAAAATGTGGTGGGCGCGGCTTATAATCAGGTGCGCTCTATAGTCCGGAATTTACGGTAATTGGATATTGCGTACATTTTAAATTTTTTTTCTAACATGCAAAATGAATGAATAAACAAAGTTATCTGTTATCTACATTGGTCTCCTGAAGCAGGATTTTATCAGGTAGGAGATAATATATGCCTCTACTTCTTACGACCGTGCACTACCACTAATTGCTTCCCCGCCATTTTAAGACATCGTTACTCATTTAATGGGCACATTTTATTTACTAATAGCTAAATGCTATGCGCTAAAATCGTGTGATCGACTTTGATCATCCAAGGCATGTCTGACTTTCAGCATCGGAGCTCTTGTCTCATGGTTCAAAGTGACTTGTTTTGACTACTGTATTTTGTTTCTGTTTTTAGATCTTTGTTCTTTAAATAGCACGGAAACAAAATGAATGTCATCCGTTAGAGGTATCGGTCTCTTGAAGCAGGATTGTGTCGGGTAACGTTAGGAAGAAATCAGTTTACATGTATTTTGTGTCATGATTACTGATGCGGGCCACAGCCACAGACCCTGATTGGCTGTTGGGCTCTTTTAAAACTCCCGCCTTCCTGAAAACACTCGTCCGGTCGTCTGCGAACCTATGCTACCCGCTAGGCAATTTTTGTGACTCTGACTCTATCCTGCCCCATTTCCTGTCTGATTCCTGTTGCCGACCTCTTTTCTGGACCCGTTTCTGTTTTTGTTCCCGCGTCCCGGCCATCGACCTGTTTTTCTCGCTGTCAACGACGACCCTCGCTCGACACGGAAGTGCCACTTCCGCTTTCCCGCTATCTGCTACCCGTGACCGACGATCATCAGATCGTGGATGCAAGTGCTGTTCTCCTTCTTAATAAAAACTGATTAAAGTCTCTGTTCCTGGTTTGTGACATTTTGAGAAATTGTAATTAAGTTAAAGGCATTTTTAAGCTACTATTGGATATACATTGTAGCTAAGTCAAGTCAAGTCATGTTTATTTGTTTAGCCCTTAATCACATGGAGTTTCAAAGGGCTGCACAGACCACAGATTATGATGTTATTAATCAGATTCTCCATAATTTTAGGTTGTTTTTTTTTTTAATTTCTGAGCCATAAGCGGCCTTTAACAGTATCAGTACCTTTGTGCTTTTGTTTTTCCAGACCGGCCTTTCAATATAAGAGCCTATGTCAGCCATTTCCTTAGGTTTTGTTTTTACGAATGGAACACCCTCCTAGTATAGAAGTAATTGTTAGCCATTCGACTTCCCACTTGTGAATTCTACAGCCATTGTCCTGTAGTTCAGTGTTCCTGTAATAATCTGTGAGAAAAACCTTTAAGGTTCTGCTCATGTCAACTTTTGATTGTCTCACAACCGAGACTCTGTGATACAAATTGATACAAGTTTAGAATTATCAAAAACAAGGATCATGACTAGAATTTGCTTTTGCACATTTTGTGTATTATTTGCCCTCATGTAGGTTTTAGATCAAGGGATGGTGTCATAATAGTCTGTGGTTTGCAATAGTCGGTGGTCTGTGCAGCCCTTTGTGACTGTCCCTTGTAAAGGTTTCTTCAGTTTCCTCATGTTGAGGTTTTGGAGTTTTCCTTGCCTTCATGTAGGTTTAAGATCAGGGGATGGTGTCATAACAGTCTGTGGTTTGCAATAGTCGGTGGTCTGTGCAGCCCTTTGTGACTGTCCCTTGTCAAGGTTTCTTCAGTTTCCTCATGCTGAGGTTTTGAAGTTTTCCTTGCCTTCATGTAGGTTTTAGATCAGGGGATGGTGTCATAATAGTCTGTGGTTTGCAATAGTCGGTGGTCTGTGCAGCCCTTTGAGACTGTCCCTTGTCAAGGTTTCTACATTTTCCTCATGTTGAGGTTTTTGAGTTTTTCCTTGCCCTCATATAGGTTCTAGATCAGGGGATGGTGTCATCATAGTCTGTAGTTAGCAATAATCTGTGGGCTGTGCAGCCCTTTGAGACTCTTTGTGATTAAGGGTGTCACAAATAAACATGACTTGACTTGATTTATCTGAGTCCGTTCAGGACACTTCTGCTCCAGGTAAGCATGAAAACCAGTACTATCCGTTTGACGTGCAAGAGGAAACCCCACTACCCCAAAACGGCCTGGAATAGGATGGGTACCGCCAGTTATTTATTTTTCTTGGCCAAGGCATGTGTGACCTCAAGTATTGGATCATTTTTCCATATTGTGCAGAAGTCTGGGGCAATAATTACAAAAGTTGACTCCAGCCCCTTCTTATCCTCCAAAAAGGTTCAATGAGAACCATACACAGGGTAGGATATCGGGATCATACTCATATGTTATTCCTGCAGTCCAAATTCTTAAAATTGGCTGATTTAGTAATATTTTTCACTGCACAACTGCTATCTAAGGTCAACAAAAACATAATGGCAAAAAATATCCAAAAATTATTCATTTGGAAAGAGGTAAAATTCTCACTTAAGGGGCTGCAGTAAATTCATAATCCCAAAGGAGAGAACCACCAGGAAATGTGTGTGTGTCTCTGTGTGCGGAGTGAAACTTTGGAACAATTTACAAGACGAGATCAAACAATGTCCAACTATTCACTTGTTCGAATTTAAATACAAAAAAAAAAAAAAAAAACATTCCTGGCGGAATAGAGAGATGAAGAAAATTGGATATGAGTGATAGGAGAGATTGGGAATAGTGCGTCTAGAAATATGGTTAACTTTGTTGTTATTGTTGCTATTATTATATCATAACTGTTATTATTTATATTCTTACAATTGTTGTTATATCATTGGTGTATTTAATAGAGAAGATGAAGGGGTAAGCATCTGTTTCTTACTAGCCCTTTTCGAACAATTTATGTCACATTATTTTGTTGTTGAGTTATTGTTTTTGTTGTTTTTATTTTAATGTTCGAAATACGGTTTTCATTCATTCATAAATTATTTTTTACAAACCAATTGGATTTTCCACTTGTTTTCATACTTAGGACGTAGTATCGTTTGCAAAATAAATACATACGGATTTTTGATGGGTATCGGTCTCTAGAACAGGGGTGTCAAACTCATTTGAACTCGGGGGCCACACGATAGAACAAACAATCTGTCGGGGGCCGGACTAGTAGATTAAAGAGAAAGAAAAAGAGAGATAAAGAAATAAGAGAACGAGGGAGGGAAAAGGAGAGAGGGCGGGTCAAAGAAAGAAAACAAGAGAGAGGGAGAGCGTGAGAAACAAAAGATAAAAAGTAGTGAGAGAGGGGGAAAATAAAGGGAGAGGAAGAAAGAAATCCAAAGAAAAATAGAAAGACAGAAGGAGAGACAAGAGAAAAGAAAGCGCGAAGGGTAGGAAGACAGAAAGAGAAAAGAGAGAAAAGGAAAAACGGAAGTTAGAGCAAAAGAAGTTGAAAAGACACAGAGAGAGAGACAAAGAGCAACAGAGGAAGAGAAAAAGAGAGACACAGAGAGTGAAAGAGAGTGAAAGAGACAGAGTGGGAGAAAAGGGGTGGAAGAGAGAGAGAGAGAGAGAGAGAGAGAGAGAGAGAGAGAGAGAGAGAGAGAGAGAGAGAGAGAGAGAGAGAGAGAGAGAGAGAGAGAGAAATAAATACAGGTACAGTGTCTTTGTTCGAGGCACCTGGCTTTGGCGACATCAAGTTGACATATTTCAACCTGCAGTTTGTTTTTCTCTTGCGCTTCTCTGAGTGTTGTCTGGCGGGCCGGATTCAATCCCTTAGCGGGCCCGACCTGGCCCGCGGGCCGCCTGTTTGACACCTGTGCTCTAGAAGTAAAATTTCATCAAGTAGCGACAGGAAAAAAACTGTTATCTCTACTTCTTACGACCACGCACGACTCCGAATGTCCTCCCTTACCATTTTCGACATCGTTACCGATTTAACGGGCGCTTTTATCGCCGACTCCATCTCCGCTTAGCTTAATGAACACTCCGACATTAGCGCCGTCTTACGAGTTAGCGCCAATAAAGCCTCCTTGAAGGACGCCGGATCCTATAAACACCCGGCGCGACTGTCACGCCAATGATAATAGCTTTAAACGCCTTAAATTAAGACAAGGCGCTCTCCCCCAAAGCAAACCAGACCCCCCCCACAAACACACTCCTCGTAATGGCTTGTTAGCAACGCGAGCTAACGCATAAGCAGATGCTTTTTTTTCCGGCGGAATAAATCACCAAAACGGCGCTCTGACTTATTAATGGGACGATTTGCCCACGTAAAAGATCCGGGCGCAGAGGTTGTCGCTGTTTACGAAGCCGACTGATTGATAGCGTCGTTAAAAAATGACGGCGGCGGGGGGAAAATACGAGTTTTCCGACTTAAATGAGTCCGGAGGTAAAGACGAATCCGTCGGGTAAATAAACATGTCAGCGGGATCGCTGGTAATGGAAAAAGGCCCCAAGCCCCGCCCCCTTTTTCACACATCTCTATAACACAAGTGAGTGATTTATAAAAATAATAAAAAAAGGAAAAACATCGACCGGGGTAATTTGTCACACGCGTCAGAAGGCGCTGACTCGGGGAAACAAACATGGCCGCAGATAAATGTGTGCTAGGGTTCCCTTTGCTAAACACTTTATTAGCATAAACGTTCGTTTCTGACAGACGGAGAATGCTAATAAAAAAAAAGATGGATCCACGGCCGGATGCTCGACTTTATTTATATTTGCTACAGTAGACCAAAGGATACCACGTGCATTTTTTTCCGAGATGGGGGTTTCAAGGTGAAACTGTTGCATAGGGGAGGGATAGAAACAGGGGCGTTACCGGAGGGGGGCAGGGGTGGAAGTGCCTACCCACAGATACTCTCTGCCCACTCAAAAAAAAGTGGATGCATGGAACTATCTATCTATCTATCTTTGGTATCTCTCCATCTATGGTATCTATCCATATACGTTATCTATGTTTATCTATCCATCTATGGTATCTATGGTATCTATCCATTTATGGTATCCATGGTATCTATCCATGGTATCTATCTATAGTATCTATCTATCTATCTATGGTATCTATCTATGGTATCTATGGTATCTATCCATCTATGTTATCTATGGTATCTATCCATCCATGGTATCTGTGGTATCTATCCATGGTAACTATCCATGGTAACTACCAGACATGGGACCAAGTCACACATGTGCAAGTCTCAAGTAAGTCTCAAGTCTTCACCTTCAAGTCCCAAGTAAGTCCCAAGTATTTTTTTCTTGGGCAAGTCAAGTCACAAGTCAAGTCCCGAGTCTTAGATTGCCAAGTCCAAGTCAAGTCACAAGTCATAAAAACAGCGACTCGAGTCGACTCGAGTCCAAGTCACTAAGTCTCAAGTCCCCATGTCTGGTAACTACCTATGGTATCTATCTATCTATCTATGGTATCTCTCCATCTATGTTATCTATGGTATCTATCCATATACGTTATCTATTTTTATCTATCCATCTATGGTATCTATGGTATCTATCCATTTATGGTATCCATGGTATCTATCCATGGTATCTATCTATGGTATCTATCTATCTATCTATGGTATCTATCTATGGTATCCATGGTATCTATCCATGGTATCTATCTATGGTTTGTATCTATGGTATCTATCTATGGTATCTATCTATGGTCTATGGCAGGGGTGGCCAACCCGGTCCTCAAGAGCCGCATGTCCTGCATGTTTTGGAGGTTTCTCAGGTGATGCAAATTTTAAGATTGTTTGCAAGCTGTGCGGGAGCTTGATAATGACCCAGGTGATTGGGATCACCTGTATTTGAACAGAGAAACTCCAAAAACATGCAGGACATGCGGCTCTTGAGGACCGGATTGGCCACCCCTGGTCTATGGTATCTATCCATCCATGGTATCTATGGTATCTATCCATGGTAACTTTCTATGGTATATATCTATCTATGGTATCTATCTATCTATGGTATCTATGGTATCTATCTATCTATCTATCTATCTATCCATCGACTGTGCTGAAAAGATCTATATTGGAATAGCAGTAAAGGTGGCAAATAGGTTGCTGCTATATAAAACTGATAGCTAAATAGCTTCTTGTTGAGCAAGCATGTATTCATTTCTTTAATAGTGTTTGTGTACTTGAAATAATGTGTCATTGTATAGTGGGGAAAATTCTGTATGAAGTGGCCCAAATAAACCTATGAAATTCTACACCGTAAAGGGACACAATCTTAAGGTGGGGTAAGCTGTATCCTAGGATGTCTACTGTACTCATTTAGGTAAGAGTGAAGTACTTTTGTTTATTTTTTGAAAAGCGAAATATGATCTTCGCTAAGAACTCACCATCCACGTGACCTGGATAGCGGTGGGACTCAAGACCACAGGATTGTGCAGGCGGACGAGGACCTCGCCCAACTCCTTCTGCACGTGGCGGTGGTCCACGCCCTGAGCCGGGGGGCTGATATCTGCAGGTACAGACAGGAACCATGAAACGTAAAGCGTCAGTGTCGGGATTTTCCCACTTAGAGGTCCTTGTAGCGTAGCTTAGAGCGTGTGCATTCAAAGAAGGGTCGCAAAATTCCTAAGCCTTAATCAAGACTTTCTCACATGTGTTACAGACGGACAGAACATGAAAGAAAGTGTAAATCCCCGTTAGTGATAACAAATAAACAGGGGAGATAAATATACCCGGTGCGACTGGAAGGAGCCATTAGCAGGAATAAGTGGTTACATTTTGCAGAAAAGCTGCTAAAAATGCCAGCAAAAAAATTACCAAAGCAGGGTTTATTAAAAAGAAGCGGTAAACGATTAGAATGGTTCAGAGTCAGAGCATAGAGCGAAGCAGACAGCAGGAGTGGCTAGAGAAGGAAACTAGTATAATAACCTCCAAAGGCCTTCATCACAGAACTCGGCAACACTCGCTTGCGTTTCAAGCTATTGAAGCACAAATCAAGATTTGTTTCGATAACGTGGTTAACCGTAAAAATGGCGGCCAGTGGCGAGCTGTGGCCTGCGACCAAGTTGCTAACATGAGTGGCTAGAGAAGGAAACTGTAGTATAAAAAAATCAAAGGCCTTCATCACAGAACTCGTCAACACTCGCTTGCATGACAAGCTATTAAAGAACAAATCACGATTTGTTTCGATAAAATGGCTAACCATAAAAATGGCGGCCTGTGGCGAGCCATGGCCGGCTATCAAGTTGCTAACATGAGTGGCTAGAGAAGGAAAAAGTGGGGAAGTGGAAACAAAGGACTTGGCAAAATTGACTTGCGTGATCACTTGTTGAAGAACAAAGCAAGCTTTATTTAACTGGAACAATAACAGCAGTGGCGAGCCATACCCTACAGCTAAATAGCTAACGTGAATGGCTAGAGAAGGAAATAGTGGTTAAAAAAGGTTAAAGAGGCCTGAATCACATAACTTAACTCCATTTGCTTGCATGACTAGAGGTGAAAGGCGAATGAGACTGAAAAAATAGCTAACAATAAAAATATTGGCTAGTTGTAGCCTGCAGCCAAGTTGCTAGGGTGAGTGACCAGAGAAGGAAACAAAAAAAAAAAGTCTAAAATGTCTGAACCACTGAACTTGGTGATTTTTGCTTGCATGATCCGCTGCGAAAGAACAAAGCAAGCTTTATTTACTCAGAGTGGCTAACAATAACAGCAGTGGCGAGCCATAGCCTACAGCTTAATAGCTAACATGGGTGGCTAGAGAAGAAAACAGTGGTTCAAAAAGGTTAAAGAGGCCTGAATCACAGAACTTAACACCATTTGTTTGCATGCCTAGAGGGGAAAGGTGAGTGACACTGAAGGCTGATGCAGGACTAGCTAACAATAAAAATAACAGCTAGTCGTGACATGCAGCCAAGTGGCTAGTGTGAGTGACCAGAGAAGGAAACAAAAAAAAAAAAAAAAATGTCGAAATGTCCGAACCACTGAACTCTGTGATGTTTGCTTGCATGACCAAATAATCTTGATTTAACACTACAATAGCGGCTAGAGGCAAGCAATAGCCTACAGCCAAGTGGTTAACACAAGTAGCTTGTGAAATAGAGAGAGAAACAGTGGAAAAAAAAACGATAACAATAGCAGCTAGACCTAGCTTGTGGCTAACACGAGTAGCTAAAGAAGGACGAAATCAATATAGACTCGTCCTTACGGCTGCTTTTCGTCTCATATAATCAGGAGCCGTGATAAAATCTCAACCAGCCGTGAGGCAGTCTTTTCTGCCCGCTACGTTCATTAGCATAGCGCTAACTCACTTAGCGCTCACTTTCCTTAATTGCTCAAGCGAGATCGACGTCTTTCCCCTCCTGGAAAGATGTCTCGGTGTGATGAGGGTGGGCGGGGCATGTGGGCGGGGCCGACCTTCCCTCAGGACGTACCTTGCGTTCTGACTGGTTCGGACATTGGGGAGGGGTCGCTGACTCCGCCCTCGTTGACGGCCCGGACCATGAACAGGTAGATGGTGTTGGGCCTTAGACCCTTAACGGTGAATTGGGTGGTCTTCACGTGGTCCGCCGCCGTTTGCCAGCTGTTGCTCACCGATTGGCTGCAAGAAAATCTTAGGTTAATGTCATTCTGAGAATTCGGACATGATAAAAGGCCTGCAAAAAAATCCAGCCCGACCCGACCCGCGACCAATTAACTTTGAGGGACTGAGCCCGAAAAAAAAAAAATCCAAACTTTTTTTATTTTATCTTTTGGCGTACACTTCTCTGTGTCCGAGAAAGCGGACGAGCGTGCATGCTGTTCTGCACAGATCCTCCACGAAGAAAATGAAACAGAAAACGATGACAGGTGGACATTGTGTAGGTGGTCTGGGGAAAATTTGTCTTAAGAATATTTATACTCGCGTTTTTCATATCCACAAAGAGATTAGCAATGTATTTACGTATTTTGCAGATCCAAAAAATGTTTTTAGAGTCGTCCAATCAGTGCACAAGCTTCGCACATGCTTTTTAGGTCCACAAACATATTTGCGATTTACATATGCCATTTTGAATATTCAGGTTTCAAACACATTTTTCATGGCATCATTCAAGGGAAGCGATGACGCTTCACACGATAATGTCAAACAAACTAAATTCAGATGCCGTTAATCAGGAGGGAAGTAGAAACGCAACAGCAAAGCAAAGCCATCAAAGCAGGCCTGTCAGCGATTACTACTAGGGATACTTGTATCATTTTTCTTTCTTCAAATACGTAATCTATTAAGGCACGCTGCTCGGAAACATGGCAACGATTTCAAGCATTTACAAGCTTCATCCAAAATTCCAGATCTTTTCCAACATTTAAAACACAACATGAACCTTGGAGAACCCAATAATCCTGTTCTTTTTTGGAATCTAATGACCCGTGGGTTCTCCAGGGTGGAAATTCCAGAATTTTTCAGGCTTTCAAGCACTTTCATAGGAACCCTACACTTTAATTGGTAACAAGTTCTCTAGTACTTTTGGTGGAAACATTGTCGGGCGTCGCCCCAAAAAATACGCAGAGAGGAGATAAGACAAAAAGGGAACGTGCTTTATTGCATTCCGGAAACGTTATCACGTTCGCCTCACTTGTTTTGGAGAGAACATCGTTGGACGTTGCCCCAAAAAATACGCAGAGAGGAGATATGTCAAAAAGGGAACGCACTTTATTGCATTGTGGACACGTTATCAACTATCGCCTCACTTGTTTGGGAAAGAACGTCCTTGGGCGTCGCCCCAAAAAATACGCAGAGAGGAGATATGACAAAAAGGGAACACGCTTTGTTGCATTCAGGACACGTTTATCAACTATCGCCTCACTTGTTTTAGAGAGAACGTCAATTGGCGTCGCCCCAAAAAATACGCAGAGAGGATATATGACAAAAAGGGAACGCGCTTTATTGCATTCGGGACACGTTATCACGTTCGCCTCACTTAATTTGGGGAGAACGTTGTTGGGCGCCGCCCCCAAAAAATACGCAGAGAGGAGATATGACAAAAAGGGAACGCCCTTCATTGCTTAGGGACACTTTATCACATTCGCCTCATTTGTTTTGAAGAGAACGTCGTTGGGCCTTGACCCCAAAAATACGCAGAGGGGAGATACAACAAAAAGGGAACGCGCTTTATCACATTCCGGACACGTTATCACATTTGTGTCACTTGTTTTGGAGACAACGTCGTTGGGCGTCTGCCAAAAATACGCAGAGAGGAGATACGACAAAAAGGGAACGCGCTTTATTGCATTCAGGATACGTTATCACGTTCGCCTCACTTGTTTTGGGGAGAACGTTGTGGGGCGCCGCCCCAAAAATACGCAGAGAGGACATATGACAAAAAGGGAACGCGCTCTATTGCATTCGGGACACGTTATCACGTTTGTGTCACTTGTTTTGGAGAAAACATTGTTGGGCGTCGCCCCAAAACATACGCAGAGAGGAGATATGACAAAAAGGGAACGCGCCTTATTGCATTCGGGACACGTTCAATGTTCCAGACGTTCAACATTGGTTTTTATTGTGTTCTCAAATAAAGTTAAGATCGTCGTCCCGGCAACAATGTCATCCCACGACCTTCACCAGATGCCTACATACTTATCATTAA
Source organism: Urocampus carinirostris (assembly GCF_059441175.1). Taxonomy (NCBI): domain Eukaryota; kingdom Metazoa; phylum Chordata; class Actinopteri; order Syngnathiformes; family Syngnathidae; genus Urocampus; species Urocampus carinirostris. The sequence goes on along the minus strand of NC_142358.1, from coordinate 42,579,229 downwards.
TTATTATCCAAATTCCACAATAGTACCTACCTGAAGGCTTCGATGACGAAGGAGCTAACGGGCGTGGCACCTGCTAGCCCAGGTTGCCAGGCCAGAGAGACGCTATTTTTGGTGACGTCAGTGACTTGGGGTTTGGAGGGGGGACCCGGGAGTTCGGTATCGTCCTCGGGGTTCTTGGAGATGGGGGTCCCGCCGGATTCTGCGGAACGGGAACACAACATCAAAGATCTGAGGAGGAAGATCTCCGATCCAACGCGTACCTTTGACATCGAGAAAAGCGCTCCACGAGGTTTCTCCGCTGGAGCTGGTGGCCACGCACGTGTAGATCCCCGAGTCGGAGAGCTTCAATACAAAATAAAAAAAACATGATTGAGTCCTCCTCACCAGTAGGGGGAGCTCAATGATAGTTGTTCAAAATGACTGTGAAAAGATATGGCCATTATCAAATACAATCAATGAGCTTAGAGTATTTTAAGTCATGTTATCATATCTATAGTTTATCTTGTCTTCTTTTTCAAAAAACAATAAAAAGTTAAAACAGGCGTGTAAAAAAGGCGGTCCGCGGGCCAGATCAGGCCCACTAAGGGATTGAATACGGCCCGCGAGACAACGCTCAGAGAAGCACAAGAGAAAAACAAACTGCAGGCTGAAATATGTCCACTTGATGTTGCCAAAGCCAGGTGCCACTCACAAAGACACTGTACTTGTATTTCTTTCTCACTCTATCGCTCTCTTTTGCTCCCTTTTCTCTTACTCAATGTCTCTCTCTTTTTCACTCTGTGTTTCTCTTTTTTTCATTCTTTGTTTCTCTTTGTCTCGTTCTCTCTCTGTGTCTTTTTACCTTGCTTTGCTCTCTCTTCTTTTTTTCCTTTTCTTTCTCTTTTCTCTTGTTCTCCTTCTCTCTCTCTCGCTTTCTCTTTTCTCTCCTCTCTTTGAATTTCTTTCTTTCTCTCTCTGTCTCCCCCCTCCCTATTTCTGTATTTGTCTCTTTTTTATGTTCTCTCTTTTTCTTTTCTCTCTTCTCCCTTTCTCTCTGTCTTTGCCCCACCCTCTCTCCCTCTCTCTCCCTCTCTCTTCCTCCCTTTTTCTCTGACTCTCTGTCTCTCTCTTTTTTACTCTCTGTGTCTCTCTTTTTCTCATTCTTTGTTTCTTTCTCTCTCTGTGTCTTATACCTATTTTGCTCTCTCTTCTTTTTTCCTCTCTCTTTTCTCTTGTTCTCTTTCTCTCTCTCTCTTTCCCCTTCTCTTTTCTCTCCTTCTTTCTTTGGATTTCTTTCTTTCTCTCTCTATATTCCCCCCTTTCCGTATTTCTCTTTTTGTCTCTTGTTTCTCATGTTCTCTCCCTCTTTTATCTCTCTCTCTCTCTCTCTCTTTTGTCCCACCCTCTCTCTTTTTCTCTCCCTCTCTTCCTCTCTCTTTTTATTTCTCTCTAATCTACTAGTCCAGCCGTGGTTATATGCAAAACATAAATACAAAAACTAATATCTGCAATCTGCTATATCTTATCTAATTTCAAGAATATTTTATTCTATTTCTTTTGGCAAAATAATAAAAAAATAGACGAGTAAAATATTGACTAACGAGATTCGGCAGCCGTGCCCCAAAAAAACCCCCAGAACTAAATATTGGCTGTATTCCCGGAGCCGGCGGGAGATTTTCCGAGCTAACTCGGCTTTTCCCTAGCGTTGACGCTAATTTGCTAATGAATTTCATTTCCCACTCAGCACCCGTCCTGGCTTCGGCGCCGACCGCAACTAATCGCTTTAGTGATCCGACGACAGCTGCCTCCTCCGTCCGTACGTCCGTCCGTCGTTTTTGTTCGTCCGCCGTGGTTATTGAATAAGCTAGCGCTTTCTATTGAATCTCATGCTAGCACGAGCACGCGCACTGGCTGGAAACGCTCCCGTTAGCCGCGCGCTCGCTAATAGCATCAAATGATTAAGGGTAAAAGAAAAATCGATGGAGGCAATTCATCTCCCGGATATTTTCTTCCCGTCAATCAACTTGATGGATCGGGTGCGGACGGGCGCCCGAGGGGACTTCAAACTATGGCCCGCCAACCCCATTTGGCCCATCGATCGATTTCATCTGGTTTGCCCGATGATATAAAAATGGAACCCAAAAATAATATGAAAAATGCTTTGATTTGGTGCCACTTTTGCCCTGATGATAGATGTCTAGATAAATAGATAGATGTCTAGATGTCTAGATAGATAGATGTCTAGATAGATAGATAGATAGACAGATAGACAGACAGACAGACAGATACTAAGATCGCTACCAAGCTCGATAGATAGATAGATAGATAGATAGATAGATAGATAGATGTCTAGATAGATAGATAGATAGATGGATAGATCAATACCAAGATTGATACCAAGATCAATAGATAGATAGATAGATAGATAGATAGATAGATAGATAGATAGATAGATAGATAGATAGATAGATCAATACCAAGATCGATACCAAGATTGATACCAAGATCAATAGATAGATGGATAGATAGAAAGATAGATAGATCGATCAATACCAAAATCGGTACCAAGATCAATAGATAGATAGATAGATAGATAGATAGATAGACATCAAGATCGATACCAAGATCGATACCAAGATCAATAGATATATAGATAGATACCAAGTTCGATGGATGGATAGATAGATAGATAGATAGATAGATAGATAGATAGATAGATAGATAGATAGATAGATAGATAGATACCAAGATCGCTACCAAGCTCGATAAATAGATAGATAGATAGATAGATAGATAGATAGATAGACAGATAGATAGATAGATAGATAGATAGATAGATAGATAGATAGATAGATAGATAGATAGATAGATAGATAGATAGATAGATAGATAGATAGATAGATAGATAGATAGATAGATAGATAGATAGATAGATAGATAGATAGATAGTATTTTGCTATAGATCATTTAAATAGTAATACGGAAAATACACACTGCCATAAAAATAGGGTATCTATCTATCTATCTATCTATCTATCTATCTATCTTGGTCATATCCCTCAAGAGGGCCCGACAGCTTTCACTGGTTTACCCCTGCCACATCATCCAGGTCCCCTGCACATCCCTTAGAACGCGTCCAAACATCCCACTGTCCTTTTAATTTTCACTAAATGTGAGAGGATGTGGAAGTAAAGCGACTGAGTGGAAGAAAGAGGAGATCGGAAAGATGATGACTAAAAGGAATTTTTATATTAATAAAACAAATTCTAAAATATGATTAAAAGGCAGAATACACACGATTTAAAAAAATAAATAATATTTTTTAGAAACTAATACCTGTCATGATTTAAATTCCTTTTGTGTTCTTTTATTTTCAAGTAAGACAAAGTCAATTATTCTATTTTGATTTTATGAATGATATTTAAAAAAAAAACTTTGGAATAACTTATCAACTAGTATCGATCATTTCGATTTTCTCTATATTCTGTAGGATTGTGTATTTTTATAAAGTAATGTAAAATAATGGTACCTTGAGGTCTTGTATGCGTAGGCTCCCCGGTTCCTGGAGGGCCACACGGGGGTCTTTGCCCAGGAGATTGACACCGTCCTTCAGCCAATGAACAGAGGGCACGGGCTCGCCCGCCGCTTGGCACCGGAGGAGGGCGGAGCCGGCCACGCCCGCCGTCTGATTGGACGGACCTCGTCGGATGATGGGCGGCGGCCTGTCCGACAGCGCTGTAAAAACCAATAGGAAAGCGGCGTGGGAAAAAACAAAAATTGCATTAGTAGGGATGGTTATGGAACCAAAAACGCCACCTATAGGAGGTAGAGAGAATACATGACCAAGTATAAATGATAAAAAAATTAATAATAGTGATAAAACAAAATTGTCAAATACATCCAAGAAATAATGTTATAAATATAATAAATTAAATAAAAAAGAAAATGTATACAATTATATAAAAATGCAAATACAATAAATAAAACACGACAAATGTATTTAAAAAAATAATCCAAATAATAAAACATTTTGAAAATAAATCAAATACTATAGTAATATAAGATGGCACTAAATACAAAAGGTAGTGATAAAACATTATATGAAAAAATAAACACAATAAATCTTAATAAAAACAAAATATAGAAAATGTGCAATTAACATAAACAAAGAAAATAAATAAAAATGAAAGATATAAGAATAAAAATAAAATGAATGAAGATAAAATGATATAAATAGTAAAACAAACACAAACGTGATTAATACAATTGAATACAATAATATTATAATTAAAAATGAAAATAGACGATGATAATAATAATCTAAATAAATAATAAATACAACTATAAAACAAATCCAATACATGAAAATATAATACATAACAACATATGAAATGAATACAAAAATAAAAAAAATACAAATAAAATAAATAAAAAATGAACAATAAGAATAAAATAAATACTAACTCGAATAAATGATAAAACCAATCCAATAAATACAAATACTTAAACAATGTTTTTATAAATTTAAGACAAATCCAATAAATAGCAAAATAATATTGTTAAAAGTAATAAAAAATGACAATAAATAAAATATAAGAATAAATACAAATACAATAAATAAAGAAAACATAAAATGAAAAAAAAATAAAAATAAAGTTATAACTAGAATAAATGATAAAACCAATCCAATGAATACAAATACTTAAACAATGTTTTATAAATTTAAGACAAATCCAATACATAGCAAAATAAAATACTTAAAAGTAATATAAAATATAAGAATAACTACAAATACAATGAATACAAAATACATAAAATAAAAAATAAAATAAAATAAATAATAACTAGAATAAATGATAAAACCAATTAAATAAATAAAAATACTTGAACAATGTTTTCATAAATATAAGACAAATCCAATAAATAGCAAAATAAAATAGTTAAAAGTAATATGAAATGATAATAAATCAGATATGAGAATAAATACAAATACAACGGATAAAAAATACAGAAAAATAAAAAAATAAAAAATAAATAACAACTAGAATAAATGATAAAACCAATCAAACAAATACAAATACTTAAACAATGTTTTCATAAATCCAATAAATAGCTAAATAAAATACTTAAAAGTCATATAAAATGAGAATAAATAAAATATAAGAATAAATACCAATACAATAAACCCAATTTCCTGTCTCTGGTGTACAGGTTCATTTTCTTTGGCCTTCTTGAAGGCCTTCAGGGAGGAATATGAAAATAACATCCCTCCTACCCATAAAAAAATCAAATGTGGGGGGCAAGACACATCTGTTTTTTTTTCCAGGCACTCCCAATGGCGTTGACAAAGACCACCGGGCTGACCCCCAAAATTGGCCCCCCATTTTCCACATTTTGGGAACATTAAAGAGGAGGGGAAGGGGGGGCACGGTTAAATTTCCGGATCAGGAATTTCTCATCACGGATCTCCTTGAACCCGGCAGAGAGTAAATCAGGAAGCGTCCGTGGAGCGGGGGGGAATGGGGGCGACCTCCCCCTCGCCGACGTTCTGAAAAATTTCCAGCCGGACGGCAGTCGCTCAATCACCGGGTCGTTCCGTCGAGCGCTCGTCAATCTTGGACTCAAGGACGACACTTTCCTTGAGTTGCTCTTCAGTCGAATTCCATTAAATTGTATTCGTCTATTCCGAAAAGCGGATGAGCTAAAGTTTCGGCTATCGAAAAACCTCTCATCTCATTCGCTGCACCGCTTATCCTCAGTAGGGTCGCGGGGGTGCTGGAGCCCATCCCAGCAATCATCGGGCAGCGGACACCCTGAACTGGTTGGTCGATAGTCCAAATGTAAACAAATATGACATTGCTGAAATGTTTGTCGAGAATAAGGAGCTTCTTTCGGAATTCGACAAAATCTGCCTAGCAACTAAGCGAAGTATATTATCAATCACAGGCTTCTCGACAAGCTATGCTAGATTTGACTTCATTCAGAAAATCACAAATTGATGAAAAAGACAAAAATTGTGATTTACCGTCCGTGACCTCCAACTGCGCCTTCGCCAGGATGCTACCGGCTACGGTTAGCGCTTGGCAGACGTAATATCCGGCGTCGGATCGCGTGACCGAGGCGATGGTTAGCGTTCCGCTCGGCGAAACCGATAATCGGCTGTTGGGCTGCAGAGGTTGGTTCGGGAACAGCAAGTTCTGGAAAAACGGGAAAAAACACGAAAAGTTATTCACTGCCGTCGTAAAGGGAGCCTTGACAATATTTTTAAATTATTGTTTGAATAAATACAATGTGTTTGGATCAATTAATAACATAAATACACAAACATAATACACAGAGTATATATTAAAATAAAGCACAGATTGAAAAGCTGACTTAATTTTTTGTATTCTTTCTATGTGTTTTTATTCAATACTTTATCAATAGGTTTTTATTTTTAAATTTGTTATTTTAGTTTATATTTTTTTCTATTTTATTTCTATTATTGTATCATCCATGATTTATTATGTCTTTATTTATCATCTATTTTATTGCTATTTATTTTATTTTATAGTTAACATTTTTTAAACTTTTATGTCATATTTTGTATTCTATCATTATTTTTTTAAATATTTCTTTATTTTATTATTTACATTTTTATCACTATTCTATTGTTAACTTTTTAAACTTTGATGTATTTAATCTTTTTCTATTTTATTACAAACATATTTGTACGATTTCCTTATTATTCTTCATTAAGTCATTTAATAATTTTACTATTTGATAACTAATGTTTATTTTTAATGTATTGTTTTATTGCTGCATGAACATTTTTATTTATTCACCTTTTAATTATTCAGTTATTATCCTTGTTATATTTTTCAATATTTATGTATACTATTTTCATCATCATTCTTTGTTTTTTATTTCTATTATTGAATTATTTATTTTTATTATCTCCTTATTTTTATCTATTTTATTGCTATTTATTATACTTTATCATTAACATTTTTTAAACTTTTATTATATTTGGTATTTTATCAAAATTAAAAAAAATATATTTATATTATTATTATATATTATTTCTTTTTTATTCTTCGATTAATTAATTGAGAATTTTATTAATATTTGATAATTCATATTATTTTTTTATTTTGTATTGCTTTTTTACTGCATTTGATTTTTTTACTTATTTACCTTTTTATCATTCAGTTATTATCTTTTTTTGCATTTTTCAATATTTATGAATACTGTTTTCATTATTATTATGTTTTTTATTTCTGTTATTGTATAATCTTTTTTTATTATCTCTTTATTTTATCTATTTTATTGCTATTTATTTTATGATCAGCATTTTTTTTACTTTTATGTTATATATTCTATTTCATTATTATTCTTTTAAAATTATTATTTATTTTATTTTTTACATTTTTATCACTATTCTATTGTTAACTTTGATGTATGATGTATTTAATCTTTTTCTATTTTATTACAAACATTATTATTATTCAATTCATTAATTGAGAATTGTATTACTATTTGATAATGTTTTTTTGTATTAATATTATTTACCTTTTTATTATTCAGTTATAATCTTTGTTATATTTTCGAATATTTATTTATACTATTTTTAAGATTGTATTACTATTTTACTATCAATTTTTATAATTTTATTTTGATTTTGTATATTTTTTTCCACCTACTTTTTTGATAATATATAAATAAATAAATACATAAATGAGATACCTACACATTAAACATTATTGATAATAAAATCATTTTAGGCATTATAGATATACAGAGAAATCTGTAAAAGTATTACACAAATGTTTCTTTTTTTTTTTTTGAATAGAAAGTGAAAAAAAATATCAGTTAGCGGTAATAATACCAGTCTGGAGAAGCAGGACATTAGCGGTTCAGTTATAGAAGAAAAAAAAAACGTTTTCAAATAGCGGTGAGAAGCTAACACGTCCGATTTAATTACGATAAATGAGAGGGCAAAACGTTACAAATTCCGATTAACACTCTGCTATCCTCGTGGGAGAAGGTGCAAAGCAACATCTCTCAAATTAGTCGCGTGGGGTTTAGCGGCAAATAATTAGCATGGCACCCACACTCCACAAAATATTTCGTGGTAAACATGCCAATTTTGTTTGGAACGATGCAATATTCCATGAAATAAAATGTAAAAAACAAACACGCTAACATGCTAACGGCTAAATGCTATCAGCAAAGCCTCGATGGGGTCCTAATTGGCGCGGTGGCTTCAACGGGCGAGTATTGGAAAGGCTTAACGGCTCTGGTGAGAGATCCGATCGTTGTTATCAGCGCGGCGGGTCACGGGGGAAAGAGATTAGCCGGAGGAAGAAAAAGAAAAAAAAAACGGTAGTGAAAATACCAATGACACCAATGGAAAATAAAATAGCTGGTTTCAGGTCCCAGAATTTATGTAGTGAACCAATAGGACCAAGATTCCTAATATTTACATTCTTTTATTATTTAACCCCACCCCAAATATATATACATATATTTGATAATTTTACTATTATTTTTATTTTATTTTGTGTTTTTGGGGTTTTATTAATTTATTTGTATTTATTTATTTATTTTTTTGTTTAAAATCAATGTAAACCATTTTATTTTATTTTATTTCTTTATTTTTGTCTCATATTATGCATATTTTAAAATGTGACACATCTTTATTTTGTTTCTATTTAATGTATTACTATTTCTTTTTCATTTATTATATTTGAGTTTTCGGTTTTATTTATCCATTTTTAATTTTTGAGAGTTTTCATTTTGTTTATTGTATTTGATTATTATACTTTTTCTCTGAAATATATGTCTCACTTTTTATTTATTCTCGATTTTTTCATTTTGCGACAAAACATTTTTTTAACGAATTTATCACTATTTTTGTTTTATGTTAATTGTGTTATTTTTTTATTCTATTATACGTTTTATGTATCTATCATTTTATTTCAAACAAGTTTAAATTGTATTTATTTTTCATGATTATTTCTTTAATTCCTTGACTATTATTTTTACTTATTCTATATCAATATTTTATTTATTTTTTGTTCTTCTACAGATTTCTCTGAAATGAAAATATTTTATACTATTATTTCTAGCCGATCATTTTAATTATTTATTTCACTGTATTATTTTGTTTTGTTAAAATTTTATTTTTACTTTAATAATTGTACTCAAATCATTTTAAACAGTTTTTTGTTTCCTGAAAATGAAGTCAATTTTCAAATCCATTTTTACAAATTTAATTCATTATATTGTTTTTCCACCATGATAAGTCCAATATATAAGTATATAAACTACAACCAAGGTCCGTTTACTCGGTGAAAATATGGCAAACTAAAAATAGTAGCTTTTAAATAATGACATATCAGTCTTTTTGATGACTACCAATCGGTATAACCATCAATGTTCAAATATTGCTACAAGGTAACCTGTCAATTGTGGATAATTTTGCTTTTCCATTGTGACAGGTCTAGATTACATTTATAAGAACTACAATCTGAAGTGTGTTTTCCTAAACCGAACCAGGCAAAGCTCAGGAAGCTAGCTCTACATATTTACATATTGATCTTGACAATCGTTATAAACCTGGGAACGATACCTATGGAGTGTTATATTGCTTTTTCGCAATCCAAAATAAAAAATATATAAACTATAACAGAGGTCGGTTTACTTGTTTCGAGCTAAGCTAGGCGAAGAAAAAGCTAGCGCTAAATATTTTACAATCGGTTTTCTTGACGACCATCAATTGGTATAACCATTGGTGCTTCACTACTTATCTGTATAACCTTCAGTTCTACGATTCCGTTATCAGGTGAAGTTATATACTATTTTATTCACTGTTTTGTCTTAAACTGTTTTGTTTTGTCCTAAATCTGACTTCAGTGTTGAGTGCGAACTCTGAATGAAGGGTGTCGTAAACCGCGCTTTGCGCTGGAATGTGCCTTTTCTTCAATTCTGTGCATATAACAATGACTTATCACCTCGCCTGGGGGGTTGGAGTGTATGTCTGTCACCATTCTGTCTGGAGGGCTATGACCTATCACCCCTCCTCCCATTCTCCGAAAAAAGGATTGGGAAATTTGCATTGGCGACACCGCGGATCAATCAGCAGCGGCTTAGTCATGGGGCATGAACATTTCATTGGCATGTGTTATAACATGGGAAAACCCTGGTACCTCGTCTTTTCCACACGATTTTAATTTTGGCACGGCAGAAAGACCCGATTTGTTCAACTCTTTGATTAGTCTAAATAAACTAATATGTGGACTATACTCGGCGCTCGGCTCAATAATTTCTCTGACCTTTGAACATGCTCCAACTGTAAGGGTTTAGACAAGACACGTGAAGTGGCTCTGGAGTCAGATTTCAGTTTAATAAATGTTAAATCCTTACACAGGTAACATGAAGAGACGAACCAATGATTTTCTGGGTCGTGACGATTTACCTGGTTATATCAGTATTATTTTCCCCCCATTTTATTAACACTCCACTTATTGAAACATGAATATTTTGTTTGTTTGTTTGTTTGTACATGATTCAATTGTTTGTTTGTTTGTACATGATTCAAATTGAATCTTTTCTTCCGGCGCCGTCACGAATGGCAGCCACTCCAGCAGCTCCCGTGTTATTTTCGATTGTTCTCGATTGTTCTCAGCTCAGGGATGCTGCTGGAAATGTGAATTTCCCTTCGGGGATGAACAAAGTATCTATCTATCTATCTATCTATCTATCTATCTATCAAAGCGGCGCTGCCATGAGCGGCTGCCTTCCCAGCAGCTGCCCTGTTATCTCTCACTTTTTGTGATTTTTTTGTTTTATTGTCTGCTTCTATCTTCAGTGTTTTTCTTCCCGTTTTGACAACTACACTATGGATTACTTATATCCTATGGACATGGGTTTTAGCGCACAAAAATGTGTTTATTCAAGGAATCAACTCCTTGCCCTGAAGAATTCTCGTGCCGGCGTGATGAAGGGGCCTATCGTGGAGGAAGAACCGGAGCTAGCTAAGCGGCTAGCGGCGTTATAAGTCTTCGGTACCATCCGCAATCATGGTAAATGCGAACTCACGACCAAATGAGATCAACGAGTGCTGGTGGAAAACATCGAAGCGCACAGGGAGCGCAGTTGCTGTGTTTTGCGGAAACGTGGCTCACGTTTAGCATTCCGGACGCTAACGTGTAGCCACCCGGAGCTACCCGGAGCAATCCGGCTTCAGCGTCGCTATACAGAGACACGAAAGCCTATGGGAATCGGAGAGGAGACGGACTCGCTAACACGGGGTGGTGTATCCCTGGACACAAAGAAACAGATTTCCATCTGCCGCAGGGATGTCGAACTTTTGGACTGGCGTGTGACGTCATCCACTCCGCTACAAGCACCTGAACCTAGCTGAACTTAAAACTGAAGCCAAAGCAGTCCAGGTGAGATCGGGTTCTCCTACCTGACTTCCTTCCTTCTGCCAGAAGACGGCCGGCTGAGGGTTTCCTTTGGTCTCGCACGGAAAGGTGGCACTACGTCCTTGGGCCACGATCTGGTCCCTAGGCCGGACCACGAACTGCGGGGCGGCTAAAGGAGGAAACACGGGTATTAGAGAGAGGAACAAGTCACGGCAGTGGGTTATACTGCGGGGAGAGGAACGATTTTGTGGGTTATTCTTGGGATTTCAGGCAGAGAGGAGGAAAAACCGAATCAGGAAAGTATAACCCATAAGACAGATCTCCGTGGTTGTCTTAAAGGTCAACCATCGTCACCATGGGAACCGGGTCAGACATTCATCCGGAGAATGAATGACGGTGACGTTGACGATAACATCGGAGACAAAACAGGACGACCACAAGAGCTTACAAGGACGTCGGAATTGAAGCAAAGGTTTTCAGCAGTAAAATTTCAAATGGCTTCTGGAAAGCGGCCATTTTGCATGCCATGAATCAAAACCGATACCAGAATTTGCAGACGTTCTTGTCACCGTTATATCATCAGGAACTCAAAATAAGGAAGCTTATTCGAAAGTCATTTTTTCGATTTATTTTATCTTTTTATGGAGATGAAGTATCCGAAACAAGCCGATACAGGCTTTCATAGCAGATTACAGATACTCGCAATGGAAACAATTGTCATCATTATTGATTTGACTCAGCTTTGCCCGATCATTTGGTGCCACCCGCCGCGGATTCTGATTGGCTCCCTGTCACTATTTGAACTCAGTCCTGTCAGGGGACCTGTTGTCAGTCGGTCTCCGAACCTCAGTGTATACTAGGCAAGCCTTTTTCAACCCTGACTACCACCTGTCCCGTTTTTGCTCCCGTCTGTCCGGCTCTCCCGTCCCGACTTACGACCCGTTTTTGATTCTGACCACGTCTGCTTTCCCGTCCCGACTTACGACCCATTTCTGACCCCGACCACGTTTAGATAGATAGATAGATAGATAGATAGATAGATAGATAGATAGATGGACAGCAGTGTTGAAAACAGAAAAATAACATAATAAAATAAAGATATAGAATACAAAAATACCCAATATAACGTGTCGATATAGAGTATTTAAATAGTGCTAAGGAAAAAACACATTGTAAAAAAAATAGGGTGATATGCAAATGTGGGGGTGGGGATTGATTTGGGCTTTTACTCCCCCGGATGGAGTTAAGGAGCCTCATGGCATGAAGAAGAAATTATCTCCTATTATGTACCGTTTCCATCATTGTCTCTTTCTGTTCTTTGATTACCACACCCTTTAGGACGGGTCTGCTTTTGTAACCTGGGATCATTTATCACATGAAAGGGCTTTTACTCCCCTAGGTGAAATTAAAGAGCCTCGTGGCATGAAGAAGAAATTATCTCCTCCTATTATGCACCATTTCCATCATTGTCCCTTTCTGTTCTTTGATTACCACACCCTTTGGGGCGGATCTTCTTTTGTGACCTGGGATCATTTATCACATGAAAGGGCTTTTACTCCCCTGGGTGGAGTTAAAGAGCCTCATGGCATGAGGAAGAAATTATCTTCTCCTATTATGCACCGTTTACATCATTGTCCATTTCTGTTCTTTGATTACCACACCCTTTAGGACGGCTCTGCTTTAGTAACCTGGGATAGTTTATCACATGAAAGGGCTTTTACTCCCCTGGGTGGAGTTAAAGAGCCTCATGGCATGAAGAAGAAATTATCTCCTATTATGTACCGTTTCCATCATTGTCTCTTTCTGTTCTTTGATTACCACACCCTTTAGGACGGGTCTGCTTTTGTAACCTGGGATCATTTATCACATGAAAGGGCTTTTACTCCCCTAGGTGAAATTAAAGAGCCTCGTGGCATGAAGAAGAAATTATCTCCTCCTATTATGCACCATTTCCATCATTGTCCCTTTCTGTTCTTTGATTACCACACCCTTTGGGGCGGATCTTCTTTTGTGACCTGGGATCATTTATCACATGAAAGGGCTTTTACTCCCCTGGGTGGAGTTAAAGAGCCTCATGGCATGAGGAAGAAATTATCTTCTCCTATTATGCACCGTTTACATCATTGTCCATTTCTGTTCTTTGATTACCACACCCTTTAGGACGGCTCTGCTTTAGTAACCTGGGATAGTTTATCACATGAAAGGGCTTTTACTCCCCTGGGTGGAGTTAAAGAGCCTCATGGCATGAAGAAGAAATTATCTCCTATTATGTACCGTTTCCATCATTGTCTCTTTCTGTTCTTTGATTACCACACCCTTTAGGACGGGTCTGCTTTTGTAACCTGGGATCATTTATCACATGAAAGGGCTTTTACTCCCCTAGGTGAAATTAAAGAGCCTCGTGGCATGAAGAAGAAATTATCTCCTCCTATTATGCACCATTTCCATCATTGTCCCTTTCTGTTCTTTGATTACCACACCCTTTGGGGCGGATCTTCTTTTGTGACCTGGGATCATTTATCACATGAAAGGGCTTTTACTCCCCTGGGTGGAGTTAAAGAGCCTCATGGCATGAAGAAGAAATTATCTCCTATTATGTACCGTTTCCATCATTGTCTCTTTCTGTTCTTTGATTACCACACCCTTTAGGACGGGTCTGCTTTTGTAACCTGGGATCATTTATCACATGAAAGGGCTTTTACTCCCCTAGGTGAAATTAAAGAGCCTCGTGGCATGAAGAAGAAATTATCTCCTCCTATTATGCACCATTTCCATCATTGTCCCTTTCTGTTCTTTGATTACCACACCCTTTGGGGCGGATCTTCTTTTGTGACCTGGGATCATTTATCACATGAAAGGGCTTTTACTCCCCTGGGTGGAGTTAAAGAGCCTCATGGCATGAGGAAGAAATTATCTTCTCCTATTATGCACCGTTTACATCATTGTCCATTTCTGTTCTTTGATTACCACACCCTTTAGGACGGCTCTGCTTTAGTAACCTGGGATAGTTTATCACATGAAAGGGCTTTTACTCCCCTGGGTGGAGTTAAAGAGCCTCATGGCATGAAGAAGAAATTATCTCCTATTATGTACCGTTTCCATCATTGTCTCTTTCTGTTCTTTGATTACCACACCCTTTAGGACGGGTCTGCTTTTGTAACCTGGGATCATTTATCACATGAAAGGGCTTTTACTCCCCTAGGTGAAATTAAAGAGCCTCGTGGCATGAAGAAGAAATTATCTCCTCCTATTATGCACCATTTCCATCATTGTCCCTTTCTGTTCTTTGATTACCACACCCTTTGGGGCGGATCTTCTTTTGTGACCTGGGATCATTTATCACATGAAAGGGCTTTTACTCCCCTGGGTGGAGTTAAAGAGCCTCATGGCATGAGGAAGAAATTATCTTCTCCTATTATGCACCGTTTACATCATTGTCCATTTCTGTTCTTTGATTACCACACCCTTTAGGACGGCTCTGCTTTAGTAACCTGGGATAGTTTATCACATGAAAGGGCTTTTACTCCCCTGGGTGGAGTTAAAGAGCCTCATGGCATGAAGAAGAAATTATCTCCTATTATGTACCGTTTCCATCATTGTCTCTTTCTGTTCTTTGATTACCACACCCTTTAGGACGGGTCTGCTTTTGTAACCTGGGATCATTTATCACATGAAAGGGCTTTTACTCCCCTAGGTGAAATTAAAGAGCCTCGTGGCATGAAGAAGAAATTATCTCCTCCTATTATGCACCATTTCCATCATTGTCCCTTTCTGTTCTTTGATTACCACACCCTTTAGGGCGGATTCGCTTTTGTAACATGGGATTATTTATCAAATCAAAGGGCTTTTATGACCAGTGGAACAGGTTGGAATTTCTTATCTGAGGATTTGGACTTCTCCTGTTTTCCTTGCAAGTTAAACCTACATTGATGTTTCTCCTTCTTTTGAGTGTCAACTAAACTATAAACCTAACAACTTGTAAGCAGACAATCTACCGTAAATTCCGGACCATAAGCCGCTACTTTTTTCCCTAACTTTCAACCCTGCGGCTTATTCAGTGATGCGGCCAATTTATGTCATTTTTCTAACGGCCGCTAGCGGCGCTCGAGTGTTGCTACCGTTAACTGCCCTGCCAATGCTATATTATTATTATTATAGCTTTGAAAACTCTCTCAGTGTACCGTCTTTCTTTGTAAATATATGTAACCCATGTATAATATGTAATTGCAACTGTATATTTTTGTAATGTATTCATTTGTATTTATTTTAGACACTTATTCTGATATGTTTTGCACGGGTGAACGAAAAATGAGGGGCGGAACCAACGCGGGGTGCCGAGTTTAAGTGGGGACCGCTAAAGGTGAGGGACAGACAAGGAAATAAGAGGGGGTAAAAAGTTGGTTAAAGAAAAAGGAGTTGCGTGAGTAAATGTGTTGTGCTGATGGGAAAGTGGGGACCGGTAAAGGTGAGTTTTTGTGGACACGGCGGACAATAATGGATATATATTTTTCCCACCCTTACCTTTGGAAATATACACTTTTTTCCTCGGATTACTTTCAACGGGACCCGGACTCTGCAGGTCTGCATCAAACCTTAAGTATCGGTATCATTTTCCGTTCATTTCGCCGGGTGTGAGTTTTGGACCGTGGACTTTAATGAAGGACATTCAGTTTCAATCGCGGGACTTGAAGTCGGGTTTGGGTTAACTTTGCGTTTGTGTTACATGTTTAAATGTGGGCGCATGCGGCTTATATACAGGTGCGGCTTGTGTATGTACAAAATCGGTTTACCTCTTAAAATGTGGTGGGTGCGGCTTATAATCAGGTGCGCTAGTTAGTCCAGAATTTACGGTAAATTATCCGCCACATTGTGTCCCTTTTTTGTGGTCTCGCAACAAAATGTTTGTCGTACATAATATCGCATGTTACTTTGGCAAATGGGGCAGCACGGCGGCGCAGTGGTTAGCGCATGTGCGGCACAGTTCATGTCTTGGGAACCTCCTGCGCGGGTTCAAATCCAGCTCCAGACTTCCTGTGCGGAGTTTGTATGTTCACCCAGTGCTTGCGTGGGTTTCCTCCGGACACTCCGGTTTCCTCCCACGTTCCAAAAACATGCATGTCAGGTGGATTGGCCGGTCCAAATTGTCCCAAGGTGGGAATGAGCGAGTGAGTTGTCTCTCCCCGTGTGCCCTGCGATTGGCTGGCAACCAGTTCAGGGTGTCCCCTGCCCACTGCCCAATGATTGCTGGGATGGGCTCCAGCACCCCGCGACCCTACTGAGGATAAGCGGTGTAGCTGATGAGATGAGATGAAATGTCCTTTTAGTCCACGTTTGACTCATAATGATGACATCACCACGTCTCTAATTTGGAGTTTGAAGCAGCCTGTCTGGATTCGGCGCAACATTGTGTCACCTCCCCTGTTTCAGTTTTTATCGCTCGACAAGCCAGCTGGTTGTAAGGCAGGCCGACCGACGTTTGGACTTTTTGTTTTTTTCGCAAGAGAGCGCAGATGGCGGCAGATTTACGGCTTTCTCACTCGGCCTTGTGCGACTCGGCTATCTCCGGGCTCCCGACTGATAGCGAGCTCTTAAATCAGGACTCCGACGCTTCGCTCCTTCACTCCCTCCTCGCCGTCCCACGCATGGCTTCGATAAACGCGTGGAGAAAAAGACACCCGTTGTCCTTTTCTCACGCTTCGGTTTTTGGGGGCAATCTTTCTTGGATTTTTGCAAACGGTGCAACAATTTTTACTTCGGGGATATAACTGCTTAAAAAGATGTCGGAAATACATTAAAGTTACATTGAAATATGTCAATGTCTCGGTTGCCATGGCGCCCAATTGGCCCCGCCCGTGTGGCGCCAGCTGCAGCTTGTTGACAGATTAGCTTCCCCACTATTTAAACCCTGTCCTGTCAATCCCCTGTGTCAGTCTGTCTGCGAACCTCTGTTTTTCAAGGCAAGCCTTTTTTCGAACCCTGACTCCCGCCTGTCCCGTTTTTGCTCCCGTGTGTCTCCAGCTACGACCTGTTTTGATCTCGACCACGTCTGCTCTCCCGTCCCGACTTACGACCCGTTTTTGATCCCAAACAAGTATACTCTCCTGTCCCGGCTACCGACCAGTTTTCCCGTCCCTGACACAAACATCGCTCGCTACGGAAGATCCACTTCCGTGTTCGGATCACAAGCCGAGCACAAGAGCGACCTGCTTCCCGTGTCCAGCGCACATCGGATCGTGGGAGCAGCACTTCCTTGTTTCTTCAATAAAACTTAAAAACGTTACGCAAATGGGTCCTGTTTCCGTTCTGGTCCTCACAGTCAAAAAGATTTCTTAAAAAAAAAAAATTGTCTTTATTTAATCAAAAGTAACAGTTAAATCATGATTTTTCACGACATTTGAAATACATCAAAAGGAAACCAAAGATGAGTGTCACGGTTGCCATGGCGCCCAGTTAGCCCCGCCCGTGTGGCGCCAGCTGCGGCTGCAGATTTTCTTCCTGTCTATTTAAACTCAGTGCACTCATTTTTCCTTTGTCAGTCCGTCAAAGAACCTCTGTCCCGCAACACGTGGGTTCTGACTGGGTTCTGTTTCCTGTTGGTAATTCCTGTCCAGTATTGTTCCCGTTTATTTTGTCCTGTTTAATTTCACTTTCAGGTTTTGCTTCCGTCTATTTTTGTCCTGTTTATTATTTTCTCCAGTTTTCGTTCCCGTCTAGTTCATCCTGTTTATTTTTGATATCCTGTTTCATTATCAATCCAGTCTGTTGTCTGTTTCGTCCTGTCCGGTATCGACCCCATTCGTCCGATGTCAACTCGGGCAGTTGGGATCGACCTCGGTCTCTGGCTTCCTGTCTCTGGCTTCCTGTCTTTCCACGCCAGACCGTGCATGACTCCCCATCCATCCATCCATCCATCCATTATCTGCACCATTTATCCTCAGTAGGGTCGCGGGAGGGGGGGGTGGAGCCCATCCTAGCTATATTCGGGCAGTGGCCAGGGGACACCCTGAACCGGTTGCCAGACAGTCGCAGGGCTCACAAAGACAGACAAGTCACTCGCTCATTCACACCTTGGGACAATTTGGACCGACCAATTAACCTAACATGCATATTTTTGGGGAATGTGGGAGGAAACCGGAGTGCCCGGAGGAAACCCACGCAAGCACGGGGAAAACATGCAAACTCCACACAGGAGGTTTGATCTAATGACCTCAGAACTGTGCTGCACACACGCTAACCACTGCGCCGCCGTGCTGCCCACATGACTCCCCATTTCCCGTAAAATAAAAGGCTTGTGTAAGAACGTCACGCGATTGGGTCCTGCTCCTGTTCTGGTTCTTGACAATAAGTCCTATTTTCTGTCTTAATCATGCTTAAAATGGACCAGACCTAAACTCAATAGTATTCCCTTGATTCTCCCGGTTAATCCGTTCCATAACCATACCTATTAAGTGAATTTCCGTTAGGTATGAATCGTACTTTAGCGTCGCGCGAGGAAGTTTTGTGCGCATTTCCTCATCCGGGATAAAGGATGCTCCAAAGCATTGTGGGACTTGTAGTAAGGACGAATGATCCGCCCACACTTTAGCTTACGTGCTAAAAAAATATTTGAACCGCAATATACTGAAGGAACACTCTAATTGATATCGAATAAGAATAGTGAATGGTGGCCCTATTCAAACCATGGCACGTTACATCTATCAGAATGGAGGAAAGGACAGACAGTGCAGGAAGAAAACCACAATATCATTTTTTTAAAATATCGATATTTGAAATACAAAGAAGTCATGCGGGATGGAATCGTCCAATCAGAATGGTGCTTACTTACCCACGCGGCCATCTGGAGACGAGAATGGAAGGGTGGATACACGCACACCGAAAGAAAACACAGATGAACAAAAACACAAAAGAAATCAAAATCAGAATGAATGAAAAAATAAGCACGACAGGGAAGCTCCACTATTTGTATTGCCGGAACATTTTGCTCATTTTTTGAATACTTTTTAATATTTAAAGCCATAGCCTGCAAAAGGGGATAGAATGAATGGCTAGAGAAGGAAATAGTGGAAAATGTGCATATTTTAGACAGGACGTAAAAGTTGCTGTTATTCCATGCCAGTGACAATAAAAGACCTAGCCAGCACTCGGAGCAGTTCAAAAGACCCTTTAGCTGGAGTTGGTCAGATCTGATGTAAGTAGCTAACTTTAGCAGCTAGCGATAGATCCTTCTAAAATGTCCAGTAAAAATTGTATTTAAATAGGGCAGCTTATAATAATGCCTGAAGCCAAGTGGCTAACGTGAGTGACTAGAGAATAAAACTATGGAAAAAAGTGATGAATGAGCAAAATGTTCTGACAATAGCGTCATAAATATGTATTTTTTTCGGGTGATATCACCCACTAGTGACCGATAATGGCAAATTGTGGAACTCCTCCGTCAATAAAACTTGAATGCTATATCACGTTGGCAAAAAAAAATAAATACAAGCCAAGCAAGGGTGCAAAAATGTAAAACGTCTCATTTAAAATTTTGCCGATAAGTAAACCTATGAAGTAAATGTATCCCCTAGTGGTCAAGATTGGTACTGTTCTGGAATTTCTCTGTCAATAAATGCTAATATGCTACATCACATTATCCCAAAGAAAACCCACAAAAAAAATTAAAAAAACAAGCCAAGCTATAGTGCAAGAATCCCAAGGGTCCTATTATGAATTTTGCCGAGAAATAGACCTACGAAATAATGTAGCCCCCTACTGGTAAAGATGAGTAATTTTCTGGAATTTATCTGTCAATGAATGCTAAAATGCTACATCACATTATCCCAAAGAAAACCATCATAAAAAGAAAAAACAAGCAAGGCAATAGTGCAGTAATCCCAATAGTCCTATTTTCAATAGGCCTGTAAAAAATGTCGCCCCCTGGTGGCCAAGATTGATCATTTCCTGGAACTTCTACGTCAAAAAGTGCTAAAATGCTATGTCACGTTAGCCCCGCCCAAAACACACAAACGAGTTAAAAAACATTCGACAACGCTGCACAATCCCAGAGGGCCCTACTTTCAATTTTTTAAGTCGTAGACCTGCAAAAATGGCGCTCCCTGGTGGTCAAGATTGGTAATGCTAAAATGCTACATAATGTTAGCCACCCCAAAAAAAACACACAAAAGTAAAATACAAGCTAGGCAACGGTGCGAGAATCCCAAGGGTCATATTTTCAATTTTGCCAAACATAAGGTTTGTAAAAATGTCGCCCCCTGGTGGCCAAGATTGATAATTTCCTGGAACTTCTACGTCAAAAAGTGCTAAAATGCTACGTCACGTTAGCCCCGTCAAAAAAACACAAACGAGTTAAAAAACATTGGACAACACAATCCCAGAGGGCCCTACTTTCAATTTTTTGAGTAGACCTGCAAAAATGTCGCCCACTGGTGGCCAAGATTGATAATTTCCTGGAACTTCTACGTCAAAAAGTACTAAAATGCTATGTCACGTTAGCCCTGCCAAAAAAACACAAACGAGTTAAAAAACATTCGACAACGCCGCAAAATCCCAGAGGGCCCTACTTTCAATTTTTTGAGTAGACCTGCAAAAATGGCGCTCCCTGGTGGCCAAGATTGGTATTGCTAAAATGCTACATAATGTTAGCCATCCCCCCCAAAAAAACACACAAAAAGCAAAATACAAGCTAGGCAACGGTGCGAGAATCCCAAGGGTCCTATTTTCAATTTGCCGAAGAAGTCGACTTGCGAAAAAAAATCCCGGCTTGGCCCCCTCTCCCGTCCTTAAAGTGGCCCCCCAGGGACCCCGACAAGTCGGCTTTGAGAGAGCCGACAATGGCGGCAAATTACGCTTTGGCCCTTTTCATTAACCTGAAAAACCCCAAGGTGAGCAAGTGGCGGTTTGCGTCAGTAAACTGTGAAATAGAAAGTGGAGGGGGCAATTCGGAAACGTAAATAAAAGACCGGAACAAAAACTGGTTGAAAAGACGTTATAAAAATGACGGGGTTCTTTATCTGTTTGAACACTGAAAGATGGAGAAACATGTTTTTATATATATATATATATATATATATATATATATATATATATATATATATATATATATACACACACAATTCTAGGACACGTTTAAATCTTGTCTGCTACCTATTCAATCAATCAGTTCTAGCTCATTGCTAATGCTATACCTAGCTTGGTGGCTAGCTTCCACTTCGGTTAGCTTGCTAGACAAGTCTATTATTCGACTTTCATCCTGCAATCGTCTATCCTTTTCCTTTTAGCTAACATGTTTCTAGCATTCTATCCTTTTAGAATAGAAGCAGCTAATCTTTCTAAAAAAACTGCTAATGTTATAACTAGCATGGTGGCTACTAGCTTCCAATTTGGTTAGCTAGCAAGACATTTATCGGTCTAAAATTCTACTTTCAACCCTGCAATTACCTATCCTTTTAGCTAACATGTTTCTAGTATTATATCCATTTAGATTGGAAGCAGCTAATCTTTCCAACAAACTGCTAATGTTATAACTAGCGAGTTGGCTACTAGCTTCCACTTTGGTTAGCTAGCTAGATATTTTTCAGTCTATAATTCTACTTTCAACCCTGCAATCATCTATCCTTTTAGCCCAAAAGGTTTCTAGCATTCTATCCTTTTAGATTAGAAGCAGCTAATCTTTCGAAGAAACTGCTAATGTTATAACTAGCATGGTGGCTACTAGCTACCACTTTGGTTAGCTAGCTAGATATTTTTCAGTGTATAAATGCCGTAGTGATTTAAAGTTGGAACTACTACCTGTTTTTGCAACTGAGAAATATGGGTAGATATGGTCATGGTGGTTGCCAAGAGCTAGCAATACAACAAAAACTAAGCTTACGAGGACTATTTTTAATACTTCAACACATGACTATAACTAGCTTGGTGGCTAACTACATATTTGTTTAGCTTCCACTTTGTCTAGCTAGCAATAATTGTTTTCTTAATCGTGTATCGTGCTACTTCCAATCCGGTTATCTTTTTTGTTTCAGTTAACATGCTATTTTAATACTTTTTAGTGTAAAATACAGTTAATGTGCTAGATCTTTATAAGGTCACTAATGCTATAAGTAGCTTGCTGCTTAGGTAGAAGTCTGTTTGGCTTTCACTTTGTCTAGCTAGCTAGAAATGTTTTGTCAATGTATTATCCATTTCTAGCGATCATTTTACTAGCGTTCTATACTTTTAGCTTAAACACCGCTATTTCTATTACGGGCTAAATTATTCGGCTAATTCGGTGGAGTTCATTTAGTTAAATTGTTCAAGAAATTAAATCTGCCCCCGTGTGGAAATGCCGGTCTCTTGTCCATCTTTTCCCATCAAGAAACGGGCGTGCATTGTTAGGAAAATGCGGGTTGTGTTTGGTTAATGGAGTCAGATAACTAATTCGAACAATTTGGTAAACGGTACATTTTTAGTATCAACACTAGCTAGGAAACACAAACATTGCTAGCACTAGTGTTTTCAATAACATGAAACCTGACTTCTAATTGTTTTTGGGAGGGAAGAAGTAGAAGGAAGGCTTTAATTTGTCTGTAAACAAATCATTAGCATACAGCATTAGCGCTATTTACCTCGCACTGTTAGCGTAGCGGAGGCCTCCATTTTGCCGACTCGGTTTTCCGCCACGCAGCTGAAGGTGCCTTCGTCGTGGACGCCGGCCTTCTTCACCCTCAGCACGTAGTCGTCCTTGTCGTATTTGATTTCGAACCTGCGCAAAACAAAAGTCCGGTTAGCGCTTCCTCCCGTTCCACCGCTATCAATTATTCACACGTTCAATATTCATGAGGTGTTTTTCGCCATCTTCATAAAGGCCCGCGCACTTTCCATTCCGCGGCGCTAGTTAAATAGGCGCCTCGTAAAAGCTGTCGGAAGAAAAAAACGTCTGCTGTCTTTCACCGGGAATAATAATAATCATAATAACGGGACGCTTGAATGGAACAAATATGCCGTGCTTTTCCAGCTAGCGCTACGGTTCAAGAGTTGCGTAGGCGGGGCGTTGACAGCTAGCAAATGATGCTAGCGCAATCAGAGGGAAATTGTTTTGAGGGTTTCTTTTTGTGGCTGCGGCAACAGCCCACGATTTAGCAGCTAGCGGGGGAAGCTACTAAAAAAACAGTAAAAGGTTAAAAGAGCAAGCTTTATTTACCCAGAGCAGCTAGCTAAGAATAGCGGTTCAAGTGAATCTGGCAACCGAATGGCTAACGTGAGAGGCTAGAGAAGGAAGCTGTGAAAGGATTCCAGAATCACGGGATAAGTGATGTTTAGCTCTAGAAGTGTGACTGGAGGATAAAGCAAGCTAACACTAAGAATAGCAGTAAGTAGCGAAAAGTAGCTAGAGAAGGAAACAGTGGAATTGGAGAGTCAAGATGACAAGAGCCAGAGGCTGGAATCACTGGGGAAGGCAAGAGGAACATCTAATTATAACAATAGAGGCTAGAAACGGAAGCTGTGAAAAAGAGGCCAGTATCACGGGATAAGAGATGTTTGGCCCTGGGAGTGTGACTGAAGGATAAAGCTAACACTAGATGCTAACACTAATAGCAGTAAGTAGCGATAAGTAGCTAGAGAAGGAAACAGTGGAAATGTGGAGTCAAGATGACAAGAGCCATAGGCTGGAATCACTGTGGAAGGCAAAAGGGACATCTAATTATAACAATAGAGGCTAGAGGCTAGAGAAGGAAGCTGTGAAAATGATGCCTGAATCACGGGATAAGAGATTTTTAGCTCTGGAAGTGTGACTGGAGGATAAAGCAAGCTTTATTTTCACGGAGCTGCTAACAGTAAGAATAGCAGTAGGTACCGAGAAGTAGCTAGAGAAGGAAACAGTGGAATTGGGAAGTCAAGATGACAAGAGACAGAGGCTGTAATCACTGTGGAAGGCAAAAGGCATTAAAAGACGAAGCAGGAACATCTAATTACAACAATAGTGGTTAGCGTAAAACCATAGCCTGCAGCCAAAAGGCTAACATTAGTGGCCAGAAAAGGAAAGAGTGAAAAAAAGGATATATGTCTGAAAGACGGAATTTAGGGAAGTGCTTTCGCATTAGCTGCTGTGAAAGGCGAGTGACACTGAAGGACGAAGATGGAACAGCTAACAATAACAACCAAGTGGCTAAAAAGGCTGGCTAAAGAGCGAAACAGTGGTAAAAAAAGTTCAAAACTGAACCATGAGGCAAGCTTTATATAACGGGGTTGCAGTTAACACGAACTAGCAAGACATGGCTTCCAGCCCAGTGGCTAACATAAGTGGCTAGAGAAGGAAGCAGTCGAAAATGTACACGTCTTTTTTACAGGACTTAGCAACATTGGCGTACATGGGCAGTGGTAAAAGGCAAGCGACACTGAACGACGGACAGAGCTAACAATAACGATAGCAGCTAAAGGGACAAAGTGGCTAACAAGAGTGGCTAGAGAAGGAAATAGTGGAACAAATAGTAGAAAAAATGCCCGAAATACTGGACTCAATGTTTCCTTGAACAAACAGCTGTGGAAGATTGCAAGAGCAAGCTTTATCCATGCAGAAAAGCTACGGTGAGCCATAGTCTGTAGCTAAGTGGTTAACATGAGTGGCTAGAAAAGGAAACAGTCGAAAAGGTACACGTCTTTTTTACAGGACTTGGCCACATGGGCCTACATGAGCAGTGGTAGAAGGCAAGCGACACTGAACGACAAACCGAGCTAACAATAACGATAGCAGCTAAAGGGACAAAGTGGCTAACAAGAGTGGCTAGAGAAGGAAATAGTGAAATACATAGTGGGAAAATGCCCGAATTACCGGACTCAATGTTTCCTTGCACACACAGCTGTGGAATATTGCGAGAGCAAGCTTTCTCTATGCGGAAAAGCTAACAGTAACAATACTGGTGAGCTATAGTCTAGCTAAGGGGTAAACATGAGTGGCTAGATAAGGAAACAGTGAGGAAAAACGTGGAACATCATGTAACTTAGCGAAGTTGGCGTGCATAAACAGCAAGGGAGGGCGACTGACACTGATAGATGAAACAGCAGCAGGCAAAAACAACAATGGCTCATAGCAGCAAGCCATAGCCTGCAGCCAAAAGGCTAAAATGAGTGACTAGAGAAGGTAAAAGTGAAAAAAAACAAGATGTCTATCACACTCTATTTCTTACTAAATACATGAGAGAAAATCATAAAAAAACATCACAAAATGGAAACTAGCTAACAGCTAACACACGGCACCTACTTTAGTATTTATAGGAGGCCGTGAAACTCAATCACCCGTTTTTGTTTTCTCAAGTTATGCGGCACAAGAGACTTCCACTATACGTGGTCGTAAAGAAAAGCTTCTTTGAAAAGCCACGTCGGGGAGTCGAGTCGTTTCCCGCCGGCGATTCTTCGGACCATTTCATCTGGCGTGAAAGTGAAGTTTGCGGTTTTCTTTTCGGAATATCGCGCTACATCACACGCCGGTCTGGAAAAGACATTCACGTACGTATGCTAGCTTGAATGTGTATTAAATATTTGGATTTTATTTCGTTTTTCTCAAGCGAGCGTTGAAAGACTTCCTGTTCTACGGGTAAGGTAAACTCATGGAAAGGTAAAATTACATTTTTTATACTCAGTGGTGTGACGCGACCTGAGCTGGTCGAATGGAGTAGCTGGTGGATGCAGAGGGGAGATGAGACAGTGTATTCAATCTAAAACCCATTTTAAAATTTGAATTGTCATGCCTTTAGATGTCCTTACTTTATCCGTCTCCTCATTTTTACATATAGTCGCGATTGTTGATAGGTTACTTCCATGCAGTTTAGCGAAAGTAGCGATTTTCTTTATTTTCCTGGCTCATCACAAGTGTTGTTTCTATGGTTATCATGTTTTGCTTCTCCTTTTAGCATCACTGACTGAGAGTGTTGGGACTGTTGAAATGAAAAAACTGAAGAAAAAAAAACAGGATAGTATTGCAAAAACTCACAACATTTTTACCAGATTTTGAAATGAATGCGTTGAAGGCATTGTGGGAAGTAGTTTTGCTGATAACACATAATGATGCCATTATGCATAACAAAAGCAGACAAGTATCTTATATGACCTCGAGCAAATACAAACTGGCATCTTAGAGGCCTAATTCGTCATACTTATGAACACTGTAAAATTGAATTAATTAATTAAGGCGGGGATGCAAATCCCAGGGGTCTAATTGTCATGAACCAGAACAGGATCAGGACCCAAATGCGTGACGTTACTCTCACAAGCCTTTTATTTTACTGGGAAATGGGGAGTCATGCAGGCAGCAGTCTGGCGTGAAAGGATAGGAAGCCAGAGGCCGACGAGATCGATACCAATTGCCCGAGTTGATATCGGACAGATGGGGTTGATACCAGACAGACAGGATAGATAATGAAACGGGATATAAAAAATAAACAGGACAAACTAGACGGGAACAAAAACTGGAGAAAATAATAAACAGGACAAAAATTGACGGAAAAAACAACAGGAACAGGACCGAGTCGAAACCCACGACTTGCGGGGCAGAAGTTCGTTGACGGACTGACAAAGGAAAAATGAGAGCACTGAGCTTAAATAGACAGAAAGCCACTCTGCCAATGAGCCGCATCTGGTGCCATATGGGCGGGGCCAATTGGGCGCCATGGCAACCGTGACAATAATGTACCCAAGAAACCAATTAGTTGACCGAGTCACGGCTGAATGCTTTGTTCCTGGGCCGGATATAGACATGGAAAGGAACCAGAAAACTTTCAAAATAAGACTAATTAACTCGTTGTGGGCTGTGTGTTTCCAAGTTCAATCGAATTGATATTTCAGTATCAAGAATGCAAAATACGATACAACAAGATAGTGAAAAATAATATAATGTATCCGATACTAACACAATACCCATCCAAATTTAAGCTAGCCGCGTTAGCTTTAGCAATCCTCAAGCCAAGTCAAATGATTCAGTTGATTCTGTTAGCCATGCTAGCACGAAACTGATTAATTTGGCGCCCACAAACACAAGTCATATTGTAAAGCTACTAAATGCTAAATTGAAAATATAGGCTTAGCGCTAGCTAGTAGTTACCACATAATACTGTTAGATTTGTCGGACGCGACAACCAAGAAATATATTCGATTACAGCTAGCATTTGACCATGTTTAACCGAAATTCACGAAAACTACCAGGTAATCCTTCAACTGTATTTTTTTGGTGCTCACAAACAACACAATCCAGTTAGAGTTACTAGTAACCATTTGACAAATGCTAAATTGTAAGCACTAGTTAGTGGTTACCACAAAATACAATTCATTAAACCGATATAAGGAGATACTTTTGGATAGGACGTCGTTGGGCGTCGCCCCAAAATATACGCAGAGACAGAATATGGCGGAAAGGGAACGTCCTCAATCAGCAACATTCGAGCCACGTTCAAAATTTATCTGAGAGACCCTGGGATTTATATTTGTGTTTTTCTCGGAATCGAAAGTGTTTTTTCCGTTTTGTGATTTTCTTGTATCAATATTATCCCATAACATCCTGCCAGATGTCTTCTCACAACAGGCCACCGTCAGCTCGAAGGCCACTGATTTACAGTTAATCCACAACAATACAATTGCAATCATGGCCAGCATTTGACCAAGTTTGTTGGATGTTGACTAAAGAAAGCTACGCTAACTAAAAAGTAAGTCGGTGTTGGAGCTAACCTTCCTCGAGGAACGTCCACGTCGTCTTTCCGCCATCGAAGGTTGGGTTGGGGGTCTCCGGTGACCTGGCAGCGGAACTCAACCGGATCGTCCTCCAGCACGACCTGGTTGATTGGTCGCCGCAGGAAACTCGGTCGTTCTAGAGTGAAAGACAAAATAAAATTTGTTATTTTAACAGGGTTCATGGACATTTTCTTTCAAGCGCTTTCAAGGCCCACTTTTTAATTTTCCAGTATCCCCAAAGGAAGAAAACCAGAGTTTTTTTTGATGTTGACGTTGATAACTAAAATATCGTCGCTATCTTGCTGCTAGCACCTACTATGTGCCATTTTGAGCTGTTTTTATCTATGATCCACTATCATTCTGTGTCTATGGGCTGATATAAACTGCTATAAACTGTCATGAATTCTGCCATTCTGCTTGGTTACGTCACTCTTGTTTACAAACACGGAAAGGATTCTGGGTAATTTTAGTTTAATACGGAAGACAAACAAAAGAAAGAAAGTACTGCATGTATAAAAAGCAGAAAAATGAGCTAATATTGGAGTCATTTTAACAATATTGATTGCTCCAAAGCAGAGGCTGCTGATCTTTTACTTTTTGTTTTTACTTATATTGATTTTAATAGTTTTTGCATGTTTTTTTATAGGCTCTGTGTCTAAATGGTTTAAAAGATCATTGTAAAAAGTTAACTGTTTTACATTTTGTCATTTATTCATCAAACGTCGAGTTAATATTTGTCAAGAACCGGAACAGGAGGAGGACCCAGATGCGTGACGTTTCTCACACAAGGTTTCATTTTACGGGAAATGGGGAGTCATGCACGTTAAAAAGCAGTCTGGCGTGGAATGACAGGAAGCCAGAGGCCGACAAGATCGATACCAATTGCCGGAGCAGATATCAGACAGATGGGGTCGACGGGACAGACAGGGTTGATAATGAAACAGGATATCGAAATTAAACAGGACAAACTAGACAGGAACGAAACTAGAAACCGATATTAAACAACAGGAAAGACAGGATTGATATAAAAACAGGATATCGAAATTGAACAGGAAAAACTAGACGGGAACTTTGTATTTGCTTGTTTTGTATTTTCAGGGATTTTGCGTGTTGCTTGCCGTTCGTCTTGAAATTTCTTCAGTGTGTAAAAAAGCTAATATTGTTTTGTATTTTATTTTTTTGTAGATCTGTGAATATTTTAATTTATATCTTATGTGTTTTGAATTGAGCAAAGACGATGGTGTTTTTGCCTGCTGCTTCTTGTCGTCCTGTCACGACCAGAACGGGATCAGGGCCCAATTGCGTAATGTTAAAAAAACGGGGTGGTTATGCCCATGGTACAATATCTTGTCATTATCGTGATTATTTTGGAGGGACCGTCGTTGGGCGTCGCCCCCAAAAAATACGCAGAGAGGAGACATGGCAAAAAGGGAACGCACTTCATTGCATTCGGGACACGTTATCACGTTTTCCTCACTTGTTTTGGAGAGAACATCGTTGGGCGTCACCTTAAAAAATACGCAGAGAGGAGATATGACAAAAAGGGAACGCGCTTTATTGCATTCGGGACATGTTATCACGTTCGCTTCACTTGTTCGGGAGAGAGCGTTGTTGGGCATCGCCCCAAAAATACGCAGAGAGGAGATATGACAAAAAGGGAACGCGCTTTATTACATTCGGGACACGTTCAAAGTTCCAGACGTTCAACATTGGTCTTTATAGTGTTCTCAAATAAAGTTAAGATATCTCGTGAAGGTTGTCTGCCCCCGCTCCCTTAGGAACAACGTCATCCCATGACCTTCACCAGATGTCTACATACTTATATTTAGTTACTGTCCACATTCCACAACAGTAACTAGCATGGAAGCAACCAGGAAACGCCGCTTACCAAAGACGGTGACTTGCGCGGTCTCGCTGTCCCGCTCGCCCACCATGTTGGTGCCCACGCAAACGTACATCCCCGCATCACTCTTCCTGGTGTTGGAGATCATCAGCTTTCCTCCGCGGATCTAAAGAAAATCAAAAAAACCCTCAGAGGGTCCAAATTTGCTCAAACTGATCGAACATTGCGCGCTCTTACCGCAACTCGGTCGTCTTTGTCTTCGATGCGCACTTTGTCCTTCTTCCAGTAGATGGTGGGTTCGGGGTGACCACGAGGGGGCACGCATTCCAAGATGGCCGGCTCCCCTACCGCCACCACCACGTCCGTCGGGTTTTGACGAAAGTCGTCGCGCAGCACTGCAGGAAAACAAAAAAAAACAAAAATTAAGCGCCGGTGGTGATAACTGATCGACGTCTAATACTTGATGGATCGATGCCAGGGACTTGGCCGATAGCGACGGCGAAGCTAACCGGAGATAATGGGCGTCCCCGTGGACGACGGTGCAGAACAAACACAGATGGTAAGCCCTGGAGCTGCATGTCGCTAACATGCGCTAGCTAGCTAGCGACAGAAACTCACACTTGGGAAAAGAGAAACCTGAGAATATTGGCTGGAATCTGGAAATATTGATTTTCTTGAATCGATGTTTTGTGAACAAAACTGTTTTTAGAAATTTGATTGTAAACTAAAATTGTTATTTAAAGCTAATATAGGGCTTTGAATAGAATTCACGAACGGAGGCGGCCATGTTTGAGCAGGTAATACCAGTCATTTTAATGCAATTGGAATTTCATTAACATAATTTATTTTATTTCAATAATTTTGTAAAATTTTATATCTATCTACATCTATATACATATATATCTCTATGCATATCTATAGCTCTCTCTCTCTCTCTCTCTCTCTCTCTCTCTCTCTCTCTCTCTCTCTCTCTCTCTCTCTCTCTCTCTCTCTCTCTCTCTCTCTCTCTCTCTCTCTCTCTCTCTCTCTCTCTCTCTCTCTTCGTCATGTTTTGCTGAGGTATCCGAATCAAGACTTTCAGGAAATGCTTATCAATCAATCGATCAAATGAGCAGTCGATCAATCACTCACTCACTCACTCACTCACTCACTCACTCACTCACTCACTGATTGACTGACTGATTCACTCAATCCATCAAACTATCAGTCCATCACTCACTCACTCACTCACTCACTCACTCACTCACTCACTCACTCACTCACTCACTCACTCACTCACTCACTCACTCACTCACTCACATCACTGTATCACACCATCACTCCATAATTCACACACTCAATCACTCACACACTCACTCGTCACTCCACCACTCCATTCCTTTACTCACTCACTCACTCACTCACTCACTTACTCACTCACTCACATCAAATCACTCTATCACTCCATCACTCCATAATTCACACACTCACTCACTCACACACTCACTCACTCACTCGTCACTCCACCACTCCCTTCCTTTACTCACTCACTCACTCACTCACTCACTCACACACTTACTCAATCGTCACTCCACCACTCCCTTCCTTTACTCACTCACTCACTCACTCACTCACTCACTCACTCACTCACTCACTCACTCACTCACTCACTCACTCACTCACTCATTTAAGCAGTGGTTTTATCCTAACGCCCAATTATTTTAACCCAAAACCTAAAACGGGAGTTTAACATACTCCATTGCAAAGAGTCAGGGTTCCCATAGCTCACTTTGGATTGGATGATTCGAGATGATCTGAGATTAGCCACCTAATGTGTGTTTGTGCCCGGCGTCCCCGGGGGGGCATCCGGTCCTAACGGAGGGGAACATTTAACATCCCTGGCCAAAGCAAACAAAGGGGGTCCGCGACTCCTGGATAAAACGGGGGATTGTTTGGGGAGGGGGTTGGGGGGGGTCACGTAATTACCACCCTTCTCGCTCCCTCCATTTGCATTCACATCACAGTTCCACTTTCCAGGCCGGGATAATTGGCTTGAAAGCTTCCCGTCGAGCCCCCCCGCCCGCGTCGTCAAATAAATATAAGGGGGGAGGGTCTCCGCAGAGAGGCTAAGGAGGGCAGCGGTTATCCGTTTTTCTAATCCCCTGTAAGATGCTTCCAACGTCCTTCAAAGAACTCGTTGGGGAATTCCTAAAGTGGCATTCCAGAGACTGGATCGAGAAGGGGAGGGGCTTATCGTCAGGGTGACCCCGCCCCCTCGTTTGAATGAGACAATGGATTCCGTCAGTCTTAGTTTAAAACCAGGGTGGCTTTTTCAGTTTGAGGATTTAAATTTGAGTTTAGTTGGAAGGTTTTGGGGTTTTTTTCAGGAACTATAGTCAAAATCTTCATGGATCTCCAATCATACTCAAAAAACCAGAACAGGTGGAGAACCCAAACGCATAACGTTTCCACACAAGCTTTATCTAACAAAGAAACACAAACGTCAGTGATTCAGCGATCGCTGGGCGGAAAAAGGGAGACAGAAGTCAGGCGGGGATCGATACCAGATACACGAGCAGATATCGGACAGACAGGATCAATACCGGACAGGACGGGACAGAAAGGATCGATACCAGATAGTGGAGACTGAAGCAAGATACCGGACAGGACGAGATAGAAGGGATCGATACCGGATACTGGAGACTGGCACAAGATATCGGACAGGATGAGAAGGCAGGATCAATACCGGATACTGAAGACTGGCACGAGATATCGGACAGGATGAGACAGGCAGGATCAATACCAGATACTGGATACTAGAGCAAGATATCGGACAGGACAAGACAGGTGGGATTGATACCAGATACTGGAGAATGGAGCAAGCTATCAGACAGAACAAGATAGACAGGATCGATACCAGATATTGTAAACTGGAGTCAGCTATCAGACAGGACGAGACAGACAGACGGGATCGATACCGGACACTGGCGACTGGAGCAATATATCGGACAGGATGAGATCGGTGGAATTGATACCGGATACCAGAGCGGGAAAACACAGACACAGACAGAAGTCCGGTGCGGGAAAACAGGAAGCCAGAGGCAGACGAGACCGATACCAGATACACGAGCAGATACAGGACAGACGGGATCGATGCCGGACAGGATGGGACAGACAGGATCGATACCAGATACTGGAGACTGAAGCAAGATACCGGTGAGGACGAGATGGATGGGATCGATACCAGACCGGACGGGACAGACAGGATTGATACCGAATACTGGAGACTGGAGCAATATCTTTCGATTTTTTTTGCCAGGTGATTTTTCCGATAACAACTTGTCAACTTCAGTTTTTTTACTGCATTTTTCTCCTGTTTTTCAAGTTTGACTCTATATTTTTTTAGAAAAAGAACATGAATGAAAGTTAAAATGAGCACAAAGGTTCTGCTGCTTTTTATGAAATTTACACTTTGTTTTTACCTCCAAAAATTTCAATTTGCTGACTTGTGTGCAAGATTTTTACTTTATTCATTATATTATTTTTCTGCCTATTGGTGTGTGAGTGTGTGTGTGAACGGGTAAGTGTGAAGCACATTGTAAAGCGCTTTGGGAGGACTTCAAAAGCACTAGATAAATGCTGGAAGGGAAACTGGGGACCAAAAAATATGTAAAGGTTACATTTCTTTGGTGTTTTGGTTACATTTCATAAAGGAATAATCGAGTGTTTTCCTTTCATGATTATATATTATTGCATCCCAGCAACCCCGACTCACTGAATTTATCCATTATCTTTTCTTCTCTTATCTTAGATCCTCCGACACGAACGAAAGCTTCCGTCCCGCGGCATCAGTCCGATCGCTCTCCGTCACGCTTTCCACCGAAGATGAAGTCGCCCCGTTTACTCTCAATGAAGCTAGCGAGCGCTAGCGATAGCATCGGGACTACAAATAACTCTTTTCCCCGATAAGAAGACGGCGATACGGCCCAGGAATTCAAAAGGCCGTGCATCTTTTATGTCCGCCCGGGAGGGGAAAAAAATCCGCTTTGATGGAAAAGAGACCACAAACGCTGAGACGTGATTGGACGGGAGGAGGCTAGTTCAAGGTCGCGATGAGGAATCCGAAAATTCTTTTTAGAGTAGGGTTGCGGAAAATTGCTCAATGTTATTTTTGCAATTATCTGGTATCTTTTCAGCCGAGTAGCTGTAATATTTGTCCATAGGGGCTGTATGTGGCCCGCAGGCCATTGCTTGCACACCCCTGGTCCTGGAAGGAAAACAGGGGACCCCAATTTATAGATTTAATAACCTATGTAATCTGATGAAGCCAATTAAGATCGCACAGAAGATTATATCGAATAAAGTACTAATCACGCGCTTTACTTTGCCGATTTGAATGTTCCTCAACAACTAAAAAACAATGGACAAGAAAAAAACAAGCTTGTAATTGGTTAATGTGAGTGACTAGAGAAGGAAACAGTGGAAAGATGCCTGAACCGTGGGACTCAGCAATGGTCAGCTGGCGGATGGGACTAAAGCACAAAGCTGGAGAAGAGCAATAACAATATCGGCAAGCCAGAGCCTGCAACTAAGGGGCTAATGAGAGTGACTAGAGAAGGAAACAGTGGAAAGTATTCGAAATGCCTGAACCGTGGGACTCAGCAATGGTCAGCTGGCGGGTGACACCAAAGGACAAAGCAGGAGCAGAGCAATAACAATAGCGGCAAGCCAGAGCCTGCATCTAAGGGGTTACGAAAGTGACTAGAGAAGGAAACAGTGTAAAGTATTGAAGATGCCTGAACAGTGGGACTCAGCAATAGTCAGCTGGCAGGTGACACTAAAGGACAAAGCAGGAGCAGAGCAATAACAATAGCGGCAAGCCAGAGCCTGCATCTAAGGGGTTACGAAAGTGACTAGAGAAGGAAACAGTGTAAAGTATTGAAGATGCCTGAACAGTGGGACTCAGCAATAGTCAGCTGGCAGGTGACACTAAAGGACAAAGCAGGAGCAGAGCAATAACAATAGCGGCAAGCCAGAGCCTGCATCTAAGGGGTTACGAAAGTGACTAGAGAAGGAAACAGTGTAAAGTATTCAAGATGCCCGAACCGTGGGACTCAGCAATGGTCAGCTGGCGGGTGACACTAAAGCACAAAGCAGGAGTAGAGCAATAACAATAGCGGCAAGCCAGAGCCTGCATCTAAGGGGTTACGAAAGTGACTAGAGAAGGAAACAGTGTAAAGTATTGAAGATGCCTGAACAGTGGGACTCAGCAATAGTCAGCTGGCAGGTGACACTAAAGGACAAAGCAGGAGCAGAGCAATAACATTAATGCCAAGTGGAAAGCCACAGCCTGCATCTAAGGGGCTTAAGAGAGTGACTAGAGAAGGAAACAGTGGAAAGTATTCAAGATGCCCGAACCGTGGGACTCAGCAATGGTCAGCTGGCGGGTGACACTAAAGCACAAAGCAGGAGTAGAGCAATAACAATAGCGGCAAGCCAGAGCCTTCAACTAAGGGGCTAATGAGAGTGACTAGAGAAGGAAACAGTGGAAAATGTTAAAGATGTCTGAACAGTGGGACTCAGCAATGTTAAGCTGGCGGGTGACAATAAAGGACAAAGCAGGAGCAGAGCAATAAGATTAGCGCCAAGTGGCAGGCCACAGCCTGCATCTAGGGGGCTTACGAGAGTGACTAGAGAAGGAAACAGTGTAAAGTATTAAAGATGCCTGAACCGTGGGACTCAGTAATGGTCAGCTGGCGGGTGACACTAAAGGACAAAGCAGGAGAAGAGCAATAACAATAGTGGCTAACAGCAGGCCACAGCTAAGAGGCTAATAAGAGTGACTAGAGAAGGAAACAGTGCAAACAGTGGAAAGGATGAAATAGGCCTGAACCGTGGGACTCAGCATGGTCAGCTGTGGAAGGAGAGTGACACTAAAGGAAAAAGAAGGAGAACCAGAGAGCCATAACAATAGCGGCTAGCGGCAATCCACTGCTTGAAGCTAACAGGCTAATATGAATGACTAAAGAAGAAAACAGTGGAAACAATGGAAAAAAATGGAAAATGCCCTAACCACGGGACTCAACTATAGTCAGCTCTGGAAGGAGAGTAACACTAAAGGACAAAGCAGGAGAAGAACAATAACAATAGCGGCTAGCTGCAAGCCACAGCCTGCAGCCAAGGGGCTAATGAGAGTGACTAGAGAATGAAACAGTGGAAAAGATGAATATGCCTGAAACGTAGGACTCAGCAATGGTCAGCTGTGGAAGATGAGTGACACTAAAGTACAAAGAAGGAGGAGAGCCAACACAATAGCGGCTAGCGGCAAGCCACTGCTTGCAGTTAAGGGGCTAATGAGAGTGACTAGAGAAGGAAACAGTGGAAACAGGGGAAAGGATAAAATATGCCTGAACCGTAGGACTGAGCAAAGGTCTAAAACCTACATACTTGGCTATTGTGATTGTTAGCAGTTCCGTCTTTGTCCCTCAGTGTCATCCGCCTTCCACAACTTCTTGTGCTATCGAATGTCAGTCTTATGATTTGTTACCTTTTTTCCCACTGTTTCCTTCTTCAGCCACGCACGTTATCAACTTAGCTGCAGACTATGGCTGCTAGCTTTTTGTAAAATCATTTTAATAATGGAAGCTGTGCTACAATAAACAAGATGTCTCACTGACTATTTCTTCTCTGAATATATTTGAATGTAATATTGCAAATAGGGTATTGACTCCACTCCAAGGACATTGATGCAAGGTTTGACCTTGAAAACTAATCCCGGGGATGTTGTCCAACAGGAAGAAACACACAACGACACACAATATGAGTGTCACACACAAACACACTTTTGTGTCGAGCAACTTCCTGTAAATCCCCTGCCTCAACCAAAAAGGCCACAGCGTGTGTTAAATAGCACCCCCTAGTGGTGTCAACACACTTTATTCAATCCAATAGACATTTACTCACTTAAATAATTCGCAACAACACATATGATATATCTGGTTTCGGTCATGAGATTGCACTAGTTGCCTCCTTCCACTTTGTCCACTGTTTCCATCTCTAGCCACACACGTTAGAACCGGATGCAGGCTGTGGATAGCCGCTAACCGCTCGCCAATAGCCTCTATTGTAATGATTAGCTGCTCCCGCTTCATCTCTCAGTGTTACTTGCCATCTTCCACTTTTTCCACTGTTTCCCTCTCTAGCCACTCACCTGAACCACCTGGATGCAGGCTATGCCTCGCCGATAGTCGCTATTGTTCGTGTTAAATGCTCCAGGTAAATAAAACTTTTTTTGTCATTTAATTTTCGACTTTTTCCCCACTGTTTCCATCTCTAGCCACACACGTTAGAAACGGGTGCAGGCTTTGGATAGCCGCTAGCCGCTCGCCAATAGCCTCTATTGTAATGATTAGCTGCTTCCGCTTCATCTTTCAGTGTTACTTGCCATCTTCCACTTTTTCCACTGTTTCCCTCTCTAGCCACTCACGTGAACCAACTGGTTGCAGGCTATGCCTCGCCGATAGTCGCTATTGTTCGTTTTGAATGCTCCAGGTAAATAAAGATTTCTTTGTCATTTAATTTTCAACTTTTTCCCACTGTTTCCATCTCTAGCCACTCACGTGAACCAACTGGTTGCAGGCTATGCCTCGCCGATAGTCGCTATTGTTCGTGTTAAATGCTCCAGGTAAATAAAGCTTTCTTTGTCATTTAATTTTCGACTTTTTCCCACTGTTTCCATCTCTAGCCACACACGTTAGAAACGGGTGCAGGCTTTGGATAGCCGCTAGCCGCTCGCCAACAGCCTCTATTGTAATGATTAGCTGCTTCCGCTTCATCTTTCAGTGTTACTTGCCATCTTCCACTTTTTCCACTGTTTCCCTCTCTAGCCACTCACGTGAACCACCTGGTTGCAGGCTATGCCTTGCCGATAGTCGCTATTGTTCGTGTTAAATGCTCCAGGTAAATAAAACTTTCTTTGTCATTTAATTTTTGACTTTTTCCCCACTGTTTCCATCTCTAGCCACACACGTTAGAAACGGGTGCAGGCTTTGGATAGCCGCTAGCCGCTCGCCAACAGCCTCTATTGTAATGATTAGCTGCTTCCGCTTCATCTTTCAGTGTTACTTGCCATCTTCCACTTTTTCCACTGTTTCCCTCTCTAGCCACTCACGTGAACCACCTGGATGCAGGCTATGCCTCGCCGATAGTCGCTATTGTTTGTGTTAAATGCCTCAGGTAAATAAAGCTTTCTTTGTCATTTAATTTTCGACTTTTGCCCACTGTTTCCATCTCTAGCCACACACGTTAGAAACGGGTGCAGGCTTTAAATAGCCGCTAGCCGCTATTCCTAGCTGTACCTGCTTTTGTCATGTTCCAGAACAGTATCAGGACCCAAACGCGTGACGCTGCTCACACAAACCAATTGGGCATCATGGCAACCGTGACAGCTTTATGTTTTAGTATCACAAGCTGTACACAGCTTAAGTTACTGATTTATGTGATTCAAGCCTCTCTCTCTCTGTATCGACCGTTTCCTTTTCTAGCCATTCGCTTTTGGTGCAGGCCACTAGCCTCTATTGTAATTGCTAGCTGCTTCCGCTTCATCTTTCAGTGTTACTTGTCTTCCACAGCTTAAAGTCAAACATCATACGTTTTCTTCCACCTTTTCCTTCTTTAGCCACAGATGTAAGAAGACACTTGGCTGAAGGCATTGTCATTATCCATTACTGCTATTGTTAGCTGCACCCGCTTCCTCCTTCAGTGTCACTAATCATCTGAGTTAATGTTGGAGTCCCAAGATTCCGAGATGAAATGCTTTCTTTTCCACTTTTTCCTTATCTTGCCACCCAAAATTGCCACTGGGCTGGAGGCTGTTTGCTGTTAGCCGCTGTTTTATCATTCAGTATCTGTAATGATTACTGATGTGCCCGCTCATCTGCCTCGGACTCTGATTTGCTCCATGTCCCTATTTAAACCCACTCTTATCTGTCCCCTGTTGTCAGTCCGTCCGTCTGCGAACCTCAGTTAACACTAGGCAAGCTTTTTTCGACCCTGACTCCCGCCTGTTTTTGGCTCCTGTCTGTCCCCCGGCTTCGACCTGTTTTTGATCCTTACCACGTCTGCTCTCCCGTCCCGATTTACGACCTGTTTACCTGCTGTTTCCTTCTCTAGCCACTTGGCAGTAGGATACGGCTTGTCCCTCAGTGTCATTCGCCTTCCACAGCTTCCCATGCTATCGAATGTCGCTGAGTGATTTGTTACCTTTTTTTCCCACTGTTTCCTTCTTCAGCAAAACACATTATCGTCTGCTCTCCCGTCCCGACTTATGACCCGTTTTTGATCCCGATCACGTCCGCTTTCCCGCCCCAACTTACGACCCGTTTCTGACCCCGATCAAGTTTTTGCTCTCCTGTCCCGGCTATCGACCAGTATTTACCCTCCCTCACATTTCCTTCGAATGCAATATCAACTCGGTATATTAGCTACTTCATCGCTATGACAACCCAGAAGCTCCACAAAAGATGCTACAATTGAAGGATTGTTGAATTGGGTAAACGACCTTCAAACCGCCTTCAATCTCAAAAGGATTTATAGCTTCGTGCAGTTCCTTCACTCAACAAAACCAAAAGATATGAAAGAAAGTCAGCACTGGAACCTGTCAATTGGCCTTCAAATGTAGCCTCCAAGTGATACTTGACTTCCCTCCCTATTGTGTACCAGCTCCACAAAAATCAAAGACAGACAATACAAATTGAGGGCGTAATCCTGTCACACTGCCTTCAAATGCAATCTTCAAATGATGCATGTGTGTCTTCAATATTTACAAAAATACAGTCAGCAAGTGAAGGACTTTTTAATGGCACCCTGTCAAATGGCCTTCAAATGTAACCCCCAAGACTTCCTTATTCAACCCCCTGAGGTGCATAGCATATTAGCTAGCGCTACAAAGACCGAAAAAATACATTACAATTGAAGGAGTCTTTAAATTGGGACAGACTGCCTTCAAACTTGACCTCAAAAAGATACATTTCTACCCTTATTTCCTTCACTGTTACATTTAAGGGCATCACTTTTGAAGAAGTCCTTCATTTTGGACCTTCGTGTGTGGCATTTGTTTGCCACCTTCATATCGCAATGCAACCCACCAGTACCATTAAAAAAACCCTAATAGATACTACAATTGAAGGAGTCATCAGGGTCTGGGTAAGCCTCAAACTGCCTTCAAATGCAATTGAAAAAGAAAAGAAGAGGAAAAAATACTTCCTTATTCCTCCCCCTGAATGCAAAGTGAAATAGCTCCACGAGAACTGATAGAAAGACAGTACAATTGAAGGAGATATTGAATTACGTCACACTGCCTTCAATTGCAATCTCCAAAAGATGTATGTGTGACTTTCCTGCTGTCTTAACAGGGTTAGGGTTAGGGTTTGGGATTGGGATTTAGGGTTAGGGGTAGTTAAGACAAATATCTAGAAGAGTCAGCAAGTGAAGGACTTTTTCATCAGACCCTGTCAAATGGCCTTCAAATGTAGCCTCCAAGCACACTGTTCCTCTTTCACTTGACTTCCTCATTCCTTCCCCTGAAGCACAAAGTGAAATAGCTCCACGGAAACTGATAGCAATATGGTACAATTGAAGGAGTAATTGAATTCTGTCACACTGCCTTCAATTGCAATCTCCAAGAGGTGTATATGTGGCATCATTGAAGCCTTGTTTTTTACAAAACAAAGTAAAAAAAATATCAAAAAATGAAGGAATTTTTCACTGGGCCCTGTGTCAAATGGCCTTCAAATGTAGCCTCCAACTGCACTGTTCTTTCACTTGAC
Organism: Urocampus carinirostris; assembly: GCF_059441175.1. Lineage (NCBI taxonomy): Eukaryota > Metazoa > Chordata > Actinopteri > Syngnathiformes > Syngnathidae > Urocampus > Urocampus carinirostris. Next base: position 42,538,496 of record NC_142358.1, on the reverse strand, counting down.
TTCGTCATTCCTTCCCCTTAAGCACAAAGTGCATTAGCTCCACGAAAACTGAAAGGAAGATGATACAATTGAAGGAGTTATTGAAATCCATCACACTACCTTCAATTGCAATCTCCAAGAGATGTACAGGTATGTGTGGTTTTCCTGCTGTCTTAACAGGGTTAGGGTTAGGGATTTAGGGTTAAGGGTAGGGTTAAGACATAGCCTGAAAAATATCTAAAAGAGTCAGCAAGTGAAGGACTTTTTCACTGGATCCTGTCAAATGGCCTTCAGATGTAGCCTCCAAGCACACTGTTCCTCTTTCACTTGAGTTCCTCATTCCTTCCCCTGAAGCACAAAGTGAAATAGCTCCACGAAAACTGAATGGAAGACGATACAATTGAAGGAGTAATTGAATTCTGTCACACTGCCTTCAATTGCAATCTCCAAGAGGTGTACATGTGGCATAATTGCAGTACTTTTTTACAAAACAAACTGAAAAATATCAAAAATGTGAAGGACTTTTTAATGGGACCCTGTCAAATGACCTTCAAATGTTGCCTCCAAGTGCACTGTTCTTTCACTTGACTTCCTCATTCCTCCCCGCCTGAAGCGCAATGGATTCTGTCACACTGCCTTCAATTGCAATCTCCAAGAAATGTATACGTGGCATCATTGCAGCCTTTTTTTTTTACAAAATATAAAGCAAAAATATCAAAAAAATTGAAGGAATTTTTCACTTGACCCCGTCAAATGGCCTTCAATTGTCACCTCCAAGTGCACTGTTCTTTCACTTGACTTCCTCATTCCTCCACCCCGAAACGCAATGAATTCTGTCACACTGCCTTCAATTGCGATCTCCAAGAAACGTATATGTGGCATCTTTGCAGTCTTGTGGCCTTCAAATGTTGCCTCCAAGCGCACTGTTCTCCTTTCGCTCGACTTCCTCATTCCTCCCCCCCTGAAGTGCGAGGCACACCAGCTCTGTAACAAAATCCCTCTGCCACCTCTGGCAGGAAATCAATGCCTTCCTTGATGCCTTCCCCATCGCCTTCACGTCTTTCTGCCGCCTTCTGGCGCTAAAGTGTCCACTCCAGCCGTCACGCTTGGCGGGGGTTCTTATCGGAACCGGGCACACGGCCCCCGCCGGCCGACTCGACTTATTCGTTCCTCCCCCCGCTCGGAGGTGTCGGGCAGAAATGATGATGATGTTTTTTGCAGGCGTGGTTTTTAACGATAGGCCCGGTTATTTATTATGCAAATGAGGGAGCTTTCGCGACTCAATTAAGTGATTAGGAAAGCTGTCGCTCGCCGTCTGCCTTTGTTTCCCGCGGTTTTCTTTGCTTTTCAGCACATTACGGTAATGAAGTCATTACTTCTTCAAGGGAATGCTAATGAGTTTTTAGCTAACATTTTAATGAGCTACGCATTGCCGGAACGCGCGGATTAAGCTAGGGTGAAAGCTCCATTAACAGTGAATTTCCTTGTTGTTTTATGACAGAACCAGAACACCCTTCCCCCTGCCAGACCAACTCCAGCTATTGTCTCTTTTAATTTTTAAAAATTAACATATTTTTCACTTTTTCAACAGTTTCCTTTTCTAGCCACTTACATTAGCTACTTGGTTGAAGGTCTTGGCAAGCCGCAATGGCTGGTTGCTACTGCTTTCATTTTCTACAGCTACTCATGCAAACAAATCTAGTTGAGTCCTGAATTTTTGAATCTTCCACATTTTTTCTCAAATGTTTCCTTCTCTAGCCACTCACATTAGCTACTTGGCTGAAGGTCCTGGCAAGCCGCAATGGGTGGTTGCTACTGCTTTCATTTTCTACAGCTACTCATGCAAACAAATCTAGTTGAGTCCTGAATTTTTGAATCTTCCACTATTTTTCTCAAATGTTTTCATCTCTAGCCACTCACATTAGCTACTTGGCTGAAGGTCCTGGCAAGCCGCAATGGTTGGTTGCTACTGCTTTCATTTACTACAGCTGCTAAAGCAAACAAATCTAGTTGAGTCCTGAATTTTTAAATCTTCCACAATTTTTCTCAAATGTTTCCTTCTCTAGCCACTCATATTAGCTACTTGGCTGAAGGTCCTGGCAAGCCGCAATGGTTGGTTGTTACTGCTTTGTCCTTCAGTGTCTTTCATCTTCTACAAGTACTCATGCAAACAAATGGAGTTGAGTCCTGAGTTTTTTTAATCTTTTACTATTTCTTTCAAATGTTTCCTTCTCTAGCCACTCATATTAGCTACGTGGCTGAAGGTCCTGGCAAGCCGCAATGGCTGGTTGCTACTGCTTTGTCCTTCAGTGTATTTCATCTTCCACAAGTACTCATGCAAACAAATGGAGTTGAGTCCTGAGTTTTGTTTAAATCTTCCACAATTATTTTCAAATGTTTCCTTCTCTAGCCACTCACATTAGGTCCTGGCAAGCCGCAATGGCTGGTTGTTACTGCTTTGTCCATCAGTGTCTTTCATCTTCTTAAGCTACTCATGCAAACAAATCGAGTTGATTCCTGAGTTTTTTTTAATCTTTCACTATTTCTTTCAAATGTTTCCTTCTCTAGCCACTCATATTAGCTACTTGGCTGAAGGTCCTGGCAAGCCGCAATGGTTAGTTGTTACTGCTTTGTTTCTGTGTCTTTCATCTTCTACAGCTACTCATGCAAACAAATCTAGTTGAGTCCTGAGTTTTTTGAATCTTCCAAATTTTTGTTGTTTCCTTCTCTAGCCACTCACATTAGCTACTTGGCTGCATGTCTTAGCAAGCTGCAATGGCTGGTTGCTACTGTTTTGTCCTTCAGTGTCTTTCATCTTTTACAGCTACTTATGCAAACACAATTAGTTGAGTCCTGAGTTTTTTTTTAAATCTTCCACAATATTTTTCAAATGTTTCCTTCTCTAGCCACTCATATTAGCTACTTGGCTGAAGGTCTTGGCAAGCCGCAATGGTTGGTTGTTACTGCTTTGTCCTTCAGTGTCTTTCATCTTCTACAAGTACTCATGCAAACAAATGGAGTTGAGTCCTGAGTTTTTTTAATCTTTCACTTTTTCTTTCAAATGTTTCCTTCTCTAGCCACTCACATTAGCTACTTGGCTGCATGTCTTAGCAAGCTGCAATGGCTGGTGGCTACTGCTTTGTCCTTCAGTGTATTTCATCTTTTACAGCTACTTATGCAAACAAAATGAGTTGAGTCCTGGGTTTTTTTTTAATCTTCCACAATTATTTTCAAATGTTTCCTTCTCTAGCCACTCACATTAGGTCCTGGCAAGCCGCAACGGCTGGTTGTTACTGCTTTGTCCTTCAGTGTCTTTCATCTTCTTAAGCTACTCATGCAAACAAATCGAGTTGATTCCTAAGTTTTTTTAATCTTTCAATCTTTCAATTTTGCATCCAGTAAAACTGAATGAATCAGATTCGTTTTCCAATCTAAAACGAACTGAATCAAAAGAACTGATACCTTCCTTATTTGTTGTTCGTTAACATGTGAGTTAGTAACACCGGCGCTAACATTAGCTTGCGCTCTTGACGTTATTTCTTTGTTTGGAACAAAACCTTCATCCATCAAACTCTTAAAAAATAAAAAGATAAATAAAAAATAAGATAATTTTGAATCTAATGGAATTAGCTAAGGTTAGCTTGCGCCGTCATCTTCCTTTCCCTCCATTAGCATGCGACGTAGCGGCGAGCGCAGCTAGCCAGGGAGACCATTACGCATGCAAGTAACACGATTACCCCCCCGCTAATGTAATTCCGTTCCAATTGGATTGCAGATTCATCGAGTGAGCCCCGCCCCCTCGGATGGGGGCGGGGCCACCTCGCACTCGTCATAAATCTCCTGGGTCCTTTTAAATTAATTGAAATCGCAAGCATGAAAAAAATACTAGAAATCTTACAGTAAAATTAGGATTTGAGGATTACCCCCAAAAAAAAAAAAACGACATAAGGGAAAAAATATATTTAACTCCAGAAAAATACACCGAAAAGCAAGAACATCTGGAGAAATATATGCTAACATCATAAAAAAAATGAAACATCAGCTTCATTAAAAAGTATTTTTATAAGCTGCCTCTTGCTGCCAATCCAATTACCATCGGCAAACAATAAAAGAGACAAAATGGAGGAGTATAAAAAAAGTGGGCTGATATATGATATTCTTTTATAGCGGTGAAAACCGGGGCTCTTAAAGTGACAGTGTGTAATAATTCACCGCTAGAGAAGAGTTTACAATGGAACTAGAGCGTGTGCATTTGAAGAAGACACTGGATTCTGTAGGTTAATTTTCTCTCTCTCTCTCTCTCTCTCTCTCTCTCTCTCTCTCTCTCTCTCTCTCTCTCTCTCTCTCTCTCTCTCTCTCTCTCTCTCTCTCTCTCTCTCTGTGTCTCTCTGTCTCTCTCTCTCTCTCTGTCTCTCTCCCTGCCTCTCTTTGTCTTACTCTCCCTCTCTCTCTCAGTGTGTCTCTCTCCCTTCCTCTCTTTGTCTTACTCTCCCTCTGTCTGTCTATCTCTCTCTCTCTCTCTCTCTCTCTCTCTCTCTCTCTCTCTCTCTGTCTATTTCTCTCTATCTCACTCTTTGTCCATCTCTCTCTCTGTCCATCTCACTCTATGTCCATCTCACTCTCTGTCCATCTGTCTCTCTCTCCCTGTCTCTCTGTGTCTCTCTCTCTGTCTGTCTCCCTCTCCATCTCTCTGTTTGTCTCTCTCTCCCTCTCTCTCCCTCTCTCTCTCAGTGTGTCTCTCTCCCTGCCCCCTGCCTCTCTTTGTCTCTCTCTCCCTCTGTTTGTCTCCCTCTCCCTCTCTCTGTCTGTCTGTCTCTCTCTCTCCTTGTCTCTCTGTGTCTCTCTCTCTCTCTCCGTCTTTCTCTCTCTCTCTCTCTCTGTCTACCTCTCTCTCTATCTCACTCTCTGTCTATCTCTCTCTCTCTATCTCACTCTCTGTCCATCTCTCTCTCTCTCTCTCCCTGTCTCTCTCTCTCTCTCTCCCCCTCACTCACTCTCTCTATCTCTCTCTCTCTCTCACTCTCTCTCTGTCTACCTCTCTCTCTATGTCACTCTCTGTCTATCTCTCTCTCTCTATCTCACTCTCTGTCCATCTCTCTCTCTCTCTCCCTGTCTCTCTGTGTCTCTCTCTCTCTCTCCCCCTCACTCTCTCTCTCTCTCTCTCTCTCTCACTCACTCTCTCTCTTTCTCTTTTGCATTCGGGAGATCATTTTTTTCAAAACCAAATATAACAACAACAAAGCTAGCATTAGCGTCTATGCTACAAACTCGCATGCTAACAAAACCACAGATTCGTGAGTCTTGTGTTCCTGAATTGATTCAGTTCTATTACTGTATATTCAAAATGGAGGCCAGTTTTTGTTCAAAACCAAGGACTTTTGATGACAGCGCAAGCTAACGCTAGCATTATATGCTGCTAACTTGCGTGCTATGTATGGTACCCTGTGTAAAGCAAGACGGGCTATTCTCTTTAGTTTATTCAATTGTTCTTTCAAATAATCAAAGCTACCCAAATAATCATCAAAATTGTGAACAAAACAATAAAAAACATTGGATTGTATATAATTTATTAAAGACTTGCTCAAATCGAATCACCACTTCAAAAAATGAATCAAAGTAGGACTCAATTGACTTCTCAGCGGAAGAGTAAGAAAAACTGAAGCGCAAGCATGATAGCGCCTTAAACGATACGAGTCGCTCGTACGGCGTTATCGGCAATCCATACGTCATTAAAATGACGGCCGACTCGATCGGCCGCCGCTTTTTCCGATCGCTCCGCCGTTACGCGGCGGTTATCCGGTGTAAATCTTATCAGCGGACGGCCGAGAATCGATGCTAATTGCTCACTCTTTCAGACTGAACACAGACGCACCAGCGCCATCTTGGGGGTTTGATCAGCTTCACGAAAAATACATATATTTAGACATATAGGCAAAATCCAGTTGTTTAATTGATACATTTGTTTGAAATTCTAATCTATTGAAAAAAAAAAAAAGTCCCTATTTAAACCCACTACTTTCTGTCACCTGTTGTCCGTCCGTCTGCAAACCTCAGTGTACTCTAGGCAAGCTTTTTGGACCCTGACTCCAATATCTATTCATCCATCTATCTATATATCTATCCATCTATCTATCGATATATCTATCTATTCTTCCATCTATCTATCGTTATATCTATTCTTCCATCTATCTATCAATATATCTATTCTTCTATCTATCTATCTATCGATATATCTATTTATCCATCTATCTATCTATCTATCAATATATATTTTTATCCTTCTATCTATCTATCTATCTATCTATTCTTCCATCTATCTATCAATATATCCATCTATTCTTCCATCTATCTAACAATATATCCATCTATCTATCTATCTATCTATTGATATATCTATCTATTCTTCCATTTATCCACCGGTATTTGAATCTATCTATCTATCTATCTATCTATCCATCCATCTATCTATCAATATATCTATTTATCCTTCTATCTATCTATCTATCTATCTATCTATCTATTCTTCCATCTATCTATCTATCTATCTATTCTTCCATCTATCTATCTATCTATCTATCCATCTATCTATCTGTCCATCTATCTATTGATATATCTATCTATTATTCCATCTATCTATCTATTTATCCATCCATCTATCGATATAACGATATATCTACCTATCTATCTATCTCTCTATCTATATTTTTGTGGGATATTTTTTCTTAAAACAAATAAATTTTAGAGCAAAGCAGGAAAAAGGCATTCCCGCTTCCCGGAGAAGAGAAAACATGCCAAAATTGGGCGTGGCATTTCAAAAGCAGTGTGCCGATGCCTAGTTGGGGGCGGAGCCAAGCTTAGCCAATCCTCAAAAAGTCGAGCGAAAATAAAAAGATCTCGACTTTCCGTGCTGTTTTCCTGAGCGTTTTTAAGTGTGAGCGCTGCCGTGTCTTTGACAGCAATCAAAGAGCTCCGAGCGCCCCGTTGTGCTCGGGGTGCGTTTGAAGTCGCATCCGTTTGAAGGAAAAAAAAGAAAAAAAACGGGTGCGCTTAACATGCCGAACTGCAACAGGAAGTCTTTTTTTTTATGTTGTTTATCACGGCGACGCCCCAAAATGGTGGTAGTTCAGTGGAAATCTAGAAATAACTGACTCGGTTTGATCGTGAGTACTACAATACTTTTTATTAGGTGGTGTATGATAACTGTTACAGGAGCATGCATCAACGCAGCCTAGGATATCATGGGCTGCTTTATGCTCAGCAGTCATATTAAATGACAAAAAAACTAAATTCAATTCCAGTCTTATAAATTAGCCGCAAACTAAACCATACAGAGAGAGGCCAGAAAATCATGGGCTGCTCTTTGCCCTACAGCAAAATAAGAACGAGACAAAATATAAACTTGATTCCGGGATTGTCTCTGCCCAGTTTTGAGGAAAATATTGCAGACTCCTCTTTCTTAGAAGAACACAGAGCCATAAAACAGTGGGCTCTAATCGGCTATTACAAGCCACACAAACACGTTGATTACCTATGGGGCCTGGCGTCAAACAGGGCACATAAAGCTAAAAATTGAACACCTTCTTTAGTAAGGTCCTCTCCCTGTACAGAATCTCATGAGAAGAACACAGAGCCATAAAACAGTGGGCTCTAATCGTCTATTACAGGACACACAAGCACGTTGATTACCTATGGGGCTTGGCGTCAAACGGGGCACGTAAAGCTAAAAATTAAACAACTTCTTTAGTAAGGTCTTCTCCCTGTCCAGAATCTCATGAGAAGAACACAAAGCCATAAAACAGCAGGCTCTAATTGTCTATTACAGGACACACAAACATGTTGATTACCTATGGGGCCTGGCATCAAACAGGGCACATAAAGCTAAAAATTGAACACCTTCTTTAGTAAGGTCATCTCCCTGCACAGAATCTCATGAGAAGAACACAAAGCCATAAAACAGCAGGATCTAATTGTCTATAACAGGCCACACAAACACGTTGATTACCTATGGGGCTTGGCGTCAAACGGGGCACGTAAAGCTAAACATTGAACATCTTCTTTAATAAGGTCCTCTCCCTGTACAGAATCTCATGAGAAGAACACAGAGCCATAACAAAACAGGCTCTAATCGTCTATTACAGGCCACACAAACACGTTGATAACCTATGGGGCCTGACGTCAAACAGGGCACGTAAAGCTAAAAATTGAACATCTTCTTTAGTAAGGTCCTCTCCCTGCACGAGAATCTCATGAGAAGAACACAGAGCAATAACACAACAGGCTCTAATTGTCTATTACAGGACACACAAATATGTTGATTACCTATGGGTCTTGGCGTCAAACGGGGCACGTAAAGCTAAAAATTGAACATCTTCTTTAGTAACGTCCTCTCCCTGTACAGAATCTCATGAGAAGAACACAGAGCCATAACACAACAGGCTCTAATTGTATATTACAGGACACACAAACACGTTGATTACCTATGGGCCCGGCGTCAAACGGGGCTCGTAAAGCTAAAGATTGAACATCTTCTTTAGTAAGGTCCTCTCCCTGTACAGAATCTCATAAGAAGAACACAGAGCCATAAAACAGTGGGCTCTAATCGTCTATTACAGGACACACAAGCACGTTGATTACCTATGGGGCCTGGCGTCAAACGGGGCTCGTAAAGCTAAAAATTGAACATCTTCTTTAGTAAGGTCCTCTCCCTGTACAGAATCTCATGAGAAAAACACAGAGCCATAAAACAGCAGGCTCTAATTGTCTATTACAGGACACACAAACATGTTGATTACCTATGGGGCCTGGCGTCAAACGGTGCACGTAAAGCTAAAAATTGAATATCTTATTTAGCAAGGTCCTCTCCTTCTCCAAAATCTCATGCGAAGAACACAGAGCAATAACACAACAGGCTCTAATTGTCTATTGCATGCCACACATACACGTTGATTACCTATGGGGCCCGGCGTCAAACGGGGCTCGTAAAGCTAAAAATTGAACATCTTCTTTAGTAACGTCCTCTCCCTGTACAGAATCTCATGAGAAGAACACAGAGCCATAACACAACAGGCTCTAATTGTCTATTACAGGACACACAAATACGTTGATTACCTATGGGGCCTGGCGTCAAACAGGCTCGTAAAGGTAAAAATTGAACATCTTCTTTAGTAAGGTCCTCTCCCTGTCCAAAATCTCATGAGAAGAACACAGAGCAATAAAACAGCAGGCTCTAATTGTCTATTACAGGCCACACAAACACAGTGATTACCCATGGGCCCCGGCGTCAAACGGGGGGAATCAGCGCACGTATGTAACACGTGCAAACGCATACGACGGCGAAAACGGGCGTGGCCCCCGAAGGCCCCCGGCGGCCCCCAGGGGCCCCCGTCTTTCCGTGCCGACGTCTGTAAATGTCAAGGTGCGGTAGCGACCTTTCGAGGACGCGTTTTGGATTAATGGGAAGAAAAATGGCAGCGAACGCCACCTTTGATCTCGCCTTTGATGGAATCGTTTCGGGCATTCGCCGTTTTCCGGCGTCGGGGTCTTTGGTGGCCCTGGAGGCTAGCGTTAGCGATTTAGCATACATTGCCGATTTGACGGAAATCATAAAAAGCTTCTTTTTTTTCCTGCGGAATTGTTTTTGAAACAGTTGGAGAAAAGCATAACTCACTGGCAAGAAAAAGGATCAGGACCCAAACGCGTGACGTTCTCACACAGGCCTTTTATTTTGCAGGAAATGGGGAGACATGCACGCTAGGCAGCAGTCTGGCTGAAATATATTTTTGCTAAGATGTTAGCTCATTTTAAGTCTATTTTTTGTTTGATTCTTGAAGAAAACTGCAATAGCTAGCAGATTTAATATTATTGTTTTGCATTGTATAATGAAAAATTGACCATCTTCTTTAGTAAGGTCCTCCCCTGCACAGAATATCATGCGAAGAACACAGAGCCATAAAACAGTGGGCTCTAATTGTCTATTACAGGCCACACAAACACATTGATTACCTATGGGGCTTGGCGTCAAACGGGGCACGTAAAGCTAAAAATTGAACATCTTCTTTAGTAAGGTCCTCTCCCTGCACAACATCTCATAAGAAGAACACAGAGCCATAAAACAGTGGGCTCTAATCGTCTATTACAGGACACACAAACACGTTGATTACCTATGGGGCTTGGCGTCAAACGGGGCACGTAAAGCTAAAAATTGAACAACTTCTTTAGTAAGGTCTTCTCCCTGTCCAGAATCTCATGGTAAGAACACAAAGCCATAAAACAGCAGGCTATAATTGTCTATTACAGGCCACACAAACACGTTGATTACCTATGGGGCTTGGCGTCAAACGGGGCACGTAAAGCTAAAAATTGAACATCTTCTTTAGTAAGGTCTTCTCCCTGTCCAGAATCTCATGAGAAGAACACAGAGCCATACAACAGTGGGCTCTAATTGTCTATTACAGGACACACAAACACGTTGATTACCTATGGGGCCAGGCGTCAAACGCAGCAAATAATGTGAAAAATTGAAAATCTTCTTTAGTAAGGTCCTCTCCCTGTCCAGAATCTCATGAGAAGAACACATAATTGATTTTTATTAGCAAAATCTAGGACTTGACTTGATTTAGCTAAGATAATTGCTTATTGTGACTCTATTTTTTTTTATTTACTCTGAAATTGTCATGAAACAGAACAGGATCCGGACCCAAATGCGTGACATTCTCACACAAGTCTTTTATTTTACAGGAAATGGGGAGTCATGCACGTTAGACAGCGGTCTGGCGTGGAAAGACAGGAAGCCAGAGACTGACGAGATCGATTCCAATTGCTCGAGTTGATATCGGACGGATGAGGTCAATACCGGACAGGGCAGGACAGACAGGCTAGATAATGAATCAGGATATCGAAAATAAACAGGAGAAACTAGACAGGAACAAAAACTGGAGAAAATAATAAACAGGACAAAAGTAGACGGAAACAAAACTGGAAACCGAAATTAAAGAGGACAAAATAAACGGGAACAATACCTGGCAGGAAATACCAGCAGGAACAGGACCAAGTCAAAGCCCACGTCTTGCGGGGCAGAATTTCGTTGATGGACTGACGAAGGAAAAATGAGAGCACTGAGCTTAAATAGACAGAAAGCCAATCCGTCAATGAGCCACAGCTTGAACCGTGGCGAGCGATGGCGGTGTTGGGAACGGAAAAAGCGAGTCAGTGACCGGGACAGGAGAGCAAAAAAATGTGGTCGGGATCGGAAACGAGTCGAAAGCCAGGAGAGGAGAGTAGAGTAGACGTGGTCAAGATCAAAAACGGGTCGAAGCCGGGAAACAGACGGGAGCAAAAACAGGAGTGGGTCAGGGTCGAAAAGCTTGCCTAGAGTAAACCGAGGTTCGCAGACGGACTGACAACAGGTGACAGATAGACGTGGGTTTAAATAGTGACAGGGAGCCAATCAGAGCCCGAGGCAGGAAAATAAACTGAAATTGCGCAAAATGTTCTGAAACGTGGTGTAAGATTTTCTTTCTAATTGAAGTTATAATGTTCTGTTAAAGGTGTACGGAATTTGGAACTTTTTACACTCTGACGCCATTTCCAGGTTTGCCTCTGTCAAGCTGCTTTTTAGAAGCGCTCTATAAATGCAGACCATTTACCATTTTGTTGTTGACTCATTGTTTTTGTCCTGTTTCTATTTTAATGTTCGAAATAAAAGTTTTCATTCATTCATTCACCATTTATATATATATTTGTTCATCTTTCTTGGGTTTTGGCTCGGCAGTCGCCGGTTGAACTTGACTTGAAGCCGGCGTTTTCCTACTTTCACCTTTTCCATGCTAAGCTAACAAAACAAAAACAAAAACCCAGGGACGAGCAGGACGACACTCTCCTGCACTCCTACTGCCCATATCCCTCCTACCTAGTGTGTTCCGCCTTGAACAGCTTTGGGAAAAGTAAGATAAAAACAGGTGGAAAAGAAAACAAGGGGCTCTTTGAACTCATTGACACTAAATCCATTCTAACGAGGAGCACAACGGCTTGGAATCTTTCTAACGAGAGTTGTCGGCAATCCGTCTCTCTCCCTCGCCGTCGTCGATAGCATCGAAAGAAACGTCCTTTCCATTGACTTTGCTCTTCAATAACGTTAAAGACGATTGGAAAGGATCAATTTGTGTCACTTAGGCAAAAGCTTCCTAATGAACTCAAGACGACAAAATTACTAGCTTTTTTTTTAGTCCTTTAGTATCGTATATTATTTAGGTATGCAGACTTTTTATAGGGATAATGGATAGCAAGGCAATAATGACCTTGTCCGCAAATGAGTGTCTCATCATGATAAATTGGCTCAATAAATGCTGATACTGATATCCGTCATATACCCGGTATAGATATATAGATATATGGATTATATTTATATATATATGAGTATATTTGTGCAAATGAAACTGTACTCGTATAGGCTACATTGATGCCGTTACCTAAAACCCCTCCACGTCAGTACGCGTCTGTCTGTCTCTGCTAAGGCGCATTTATTTTGTCAGAGACCTTCTTTCTTTTATTGAGATTTGACCAGGGACTCAAACAACCACCAGGTGACGCTTGTGAGCTTTACACAGAAAGAGAGAGAGGGAGAGAAAGAGAGAGAGAGAGAGATATAGAAAGAGAGATAGAGAGATATGTAATGCCAAATGTATGTCGCCCAATCGGCCCCGCCCGTGTGGCTAGTTGACAGATTGGCTTCCCTTCCTTTTCTGTCTATTTAAGATGAGTGCTCTCACTCTCCCTTTGTCAGTCCGTCAAAGAACCTCTGGCCTGCAAGACATGGGTTTTGACCCTGTCCGGTTTCCTGCCTGTGTTTCCTGTCCGGTATCGTTCCTGTCTATTTTTGTCCTGTTTAATTTTGATATCCTGTTTTGATATCAATCCTGTCTGTCCCGTCCTGTACAGTATCGACCCCATCTGTCTGATATCTGCTCAGGCAATTGGTATCGCTCTCGTCGGTCTCTGGCTTCCTGTCAAGGATCAGGACCCAATCGCATGATGTTTCTCACACAAGCCTTTTATTTTACGGGACTTAGGGAGTCATGCACGTTTGGCAGCAATCTGGTGTGAAATGATAGGAAGCTAGAGGCCAAGGAGATTGATACTAATTGCCCGAGTTGCTATCGGACAGATGGGGTCGATACCGGACGGGACGGGACAGACAGGATTGGTATCAAAACAGGATATCAAAAATAAACTAAACTAGACAAACCGACAGGAACGAAAACTGGAGAAAATAATAAACAAGACAAATATAGACGGAAACAAAACTGGAAACCGAAATTAAACAGGACAAAATAAATTGGAACATTACCGGACAGGATATACCAACAGGAACAGGACCGGGTCGAAACCCATGTCTTGCGAGGCAGACTGACAAAGGAAAAATGAGAGCACTGAGCTTAAATAGACAGAGCGATGGCAGTGTTGGGAACGGAAAAAACGAGTCAGTGACCGGGACAGGAGAGCAAAAAAATGTGGTCGTGATCGGAAACGAGTCGAAAGCCTGGAAAGGACAGTAGACGTGGTCAAGATCAAAAACGGGTCGAAGACGGGAAACAGACGGGAGCAAAAACAGGAGTGGGTCAGGAACAAAAAGCTTGCCTAGAGTAAACTGAGGTTCGCAGACGGACTGACAACAGGTGACAGATAGACAGAGGTTTAAATAGTGACAGGGAGCCAATCAGAGTCCGAGATAGGAAAAAAAACTGAAATTGCGCAAAATGTTCTGACAAGTGGTGTAAGATTTTCTTTCTAATTGAAGTTACAATGTTCTGTTAAAGGTGTACGGAATTTGGAACTTAAACAGACAGAAAGCCAATCCGTCAATGAGCCGCTGCTGGTGCTGCAGGTCCAATTGGGTGCCATGGCAACCGTGACAATTATATGTAATAAATACTATTTTATATACTATATATAATATTGTTGTTTAACTATAGACCGATCTATTTTCTTCACCGGGGCATGTGTGACGTCCCTTGTTTTTTTTTTCCATAAAAGCGTGTCTGAATCTGGGTGAGGAAGCGTGAAAAAAAGAAGCCATTATCCCCCCTTCCCCCCGAAACCGAGAGCCGGCAGTTCGCCACGCATGACGGCGTTTTCTATGTCGGCCAAAACAATGACAACAACCGGGAGGCTTTTTTACGTCACGTTCGGGTCGGAAACCATCTTTGAATTAAAAATGAAGCTCGAGGGATAATGGAGTCGGCCGGCATCAAACAAACAAAAGCGATGCGGGGCGAGCTGAAAAGAAAATAGTCATTTCGCAGTAAAACGGCACGCGAGTCCGATTTCCATCACGGTTTGGTGGTCGGCCATATTTGGAAAACAGTCGATGCCGGCAATTACACGGGTTAATCGCAGCCCGGGAAGAATGAATCCAGAAAGGGTGAAAAGGTCTCCGAGAAATCATGTTTCAATTTGCACTCGGAGAAAATTTTTAACCATGTTTGCTTCGAGATGGGGTATTTATTTTTCTTATTTATTTTTGGAATTGGTTGTGTACATATACTGCAAGGGAAAGAAATACACTTTTAACAGCAAAATACATATTTTTTTGCTGTTTTATTTTTAATTCTCATGTATTAATTTCCACAAGTTTTGCGGTTTGGTCATTTTGTAAAGAATTGGAACAGGATCAGGACCCAAACGCGTAACATTTCTCACACAAACTTTTTATTTTACGGGGAATAGGGGCAGATGGGGTGGATACCGGACAGGACGGGACAGACAGGATTTAAACAGGAAATCAAAATAAACAGGACGAACTAGACGGGAACGAAAACTGGAGAGAATAATAAACAGGACAAAAATAGACAGGAACGAAACTGGAAACTGATATTAAACCAGACAAAAGAAACGGGAACAAGACCGGACAGGAAATATCAACAGGAATCAGGTCAGAACCCATGTCTTGCAGGGCCGAGGTTGACGGACTGACAAACGGAGAGTGACCGGACCGGGTTTAAATAGCAGGGAAACCAATCTAGCAATGGGCCGCTGCTGGCGCCAAACGGGCGGGGCCAATTGGGCGCCATGGCAACCAAGACACATTTGAAATAATTTTGTCCCATGATGTTTTTTTTTTAACATTTTTTATATCTTTTTCATGTGAATTTTTAGGATTTGCTATTTTGAAAACCTAATCATCTTTTTTTGTTTTATGAAAATAATTGGATACCATTTTATATTGTATTCAAAAGTTAGACCTAAGTTAGAATAAGCCCATTATTATCCTCTTTTCTTTGTAAATATGACCAGAACGGAGACAGGACCCACTTGCGTAATGTTCCTCACAGTTTTATTGGGAATAAGGGAAAGGAGAGAAAAAAA
This sequence comes from Urocampus carinirostris, assembly GCF_059441175.1. NCBI lineage: Eukaryota > Metazoa > Chordata > Actinopteri > Syngnathiformes > Syngnathidae > Urocampus > Urocampus carinirostris. Next base: position 42,523,154 of record NC_142358.1, on the reverse strand, counting down.
AAAACGGGTCAGTAGCTGGAATAGAAGAGCAAAAACCTGGTCAATATCAGAAAATGGGTCGTTATTCGGGACGAGAGAGTAGACGAGGTCAAAATCATATCAGGTTGTCATTCGGGACAGGAGAGCAGACGCGGTCAGGATCTAAAAAATCGGAGCGGGAGAAAAAGTGGAGCAAAAACACAGGACTTGCCGTGTAAAAACGGAGATTCGCAGACGGACTGACAAAAGGGGACTGGCAGGACAGAGTTTAAATACTGACAGGGAGCCAATCTGTCAACAAGCTGCAGCTGGCGCCGCACGGGCGGGGCCAATTGGGCTCCATGGCCACCGTGACAGAAACTGGCGCCACACGGCGGGGGGGGGCAATTGAGCGCCATGGCAACCGTGACAAAATATCTCAGGTTTATACGTTGGTGCAGCTTGTACTCCAAAAAGCCGGTTACAGTAATGACATTGAAGGAGGTGGAATTTGCGAACGCCGGGTTCCGTATAGATCCGGTCATGATCTCACGCGGCGTCCATCCATCTTTCCCGTTTTCCCGACGAGTTCATTTCCCTCCCATCAAGCGGGGCCCGACATTCTCCTAACAGGATCCTCTCCGCATCGATCGGCCACGCGGCAACCCGGCCCCGCCGATCGATACGTCATTCCTTCAGTAAGGAGAGCTCGACGCTACGCCGCTAACCCCCCGCTAGCCAGCTAGCTTATTACCATTCCGATCGATGCGCTGAAAAACAGGCCGGCTGTAAAGCGTGACGCAATTAAAGCCGCGGCTAATCTCCTTGTTGACTCCTCGACGTCTTCGATCAAACTAAAACGATTATGATTTTTCGTCCGGTTCTGCCGAACGATTTTGACATTGAAGAAAGATCGGAAACTGTTGTGTTTTGTTGAATTGAATCGCATTGATTTAAAGAAAGATCGTAAACTCCGGTAATAAGCAAGACGATTGGTCTAGGATTTCGATCTTTCGTGTTTTTGTTGACTTGTCCTTGCTCCCGTCTGTCCCCCGGCTTCGACCCGTTTTTGTTTCTGACCACGTCTACTCTCCTGTCCCGGCTTTCGACCTTTTTTTGTCCCAGACCACGTCTACTCTCCTTTCCTGGTTTACGACTCGTTTCCGTCCCCGAGCAGGTTTGTTGAATTGAATCGCTTTGATTTGAAAAAAGATTGTAAACTCTGGTAATAAGCAAGACGATTGGTGTAGGATTTCGATCTTTCGTGTTTTTGTTGACTTGTTGTCTTGTTGCTCCCGTCTGTCCCCCGGCTTCGACCCGTTTTTGATCCTGACCACGTCTACTCTCCCGTCACGGCTTTCGACTTTTTTTGTCCCAGACCACGTCTACTCTCCTTTCCTGGTTTACGACTCGTTTCCGTCCCCGAGCAGGTTTGTTAAATTGAATTGCTTTGATTTGAAAAAAGATCGTAAACTCCGGTAATAAGCAAGACGATTGGTGTAGGATTTCGATCTTTCGTGTTTTTGTTGACTTGTTGCTCCCGTCTGTCCCCCGGCTTCGACCCGTTTTTGTTTCTGACCACGTCTACTTTCCTGTCCCGGCTTTCGACCTTTTTTGTCCCAGACCAAATCTACTCTCCTTTCCTGGCTTACGACTCGCTTACGACCCCGACCACGTTTTTTGCTCTCCTGTCCCAAATCAAACGTAAACCATAATACCTTTTCATCGTGTTTCGTAGAACTGATCACTTTGAATTGAAAACTCCCAAACTAACCATAGCCCCAACCCAACCCATGTATAAACCCAACCCTGATCTCAACCAAAGCCTTCAGATTCAGATTCAGATCTACTTTATTGTCATTCTTGTACACGTGTATACAGAACGAAATGTCAATACATCTGACCCACACAATTTTCTTGAATGTACAGATATATTGAAGTACTGATAATATGCTAAATAATTTGTAGCTATGTACAGTATTATACAGTAGTGCAAAGAGTGCAAGAGGAGCAGATGTGCAAAATGGGCAGTCAGGTAAACAAGTCATTATACTTTAACAACTTAAAACCAAATCCCAACCCTAACCCTACTGACAAAGTATACATCTAACTTAAAGTCAACTTCTTGTTTGAAAAACCTACCTTAAAACCCCTTTTCTTTACATTTTGCTAGTTCCAACCCTGCCGACCCTACACTTAAAAACCTGAAATCTACATCTGGGGCAAAAACTGTATTGGAGACCCCGTTAGGGTTTAAGGCATCCACTATCTGATCTTCAGGGTTTTAAAGAGTCAAATAAAGAGGCAGCGAGAACGCTACTTTCCGCAATGTCATCAAATGAGAATGATCTTGGCATCCCAAAATAGAAACCCCGGCTAATTTGATGATTGAATCACAGATTTAACGCGTTTGGCTTCAGGTCGGGCGCTCCCATCTGTCCTCTCGGTGGCGGCAGTGGAAGCGCCGGGGCCAATTAAGCCATCCCGTCGTTTGTGACATTTCAAAGAAGGAGGAACCTCAGATGTGTTGTTTGCTAGCCGCCCCGGGAGAAATGCTAACGAGGCCTCGCCCATTAGCATTTCAGATGTAGCGTAATTAGCCGAGTCCACTGAGGGCGCCGTCGCCGGAGTGCGGCAATATGGACTCTTATGTCTGCCGCCGAGTGGAAGGGGACCCCGGACTCTCTGGGGGCCCGGAAAAAAAAACTTTTCGACCAAACGCACGCTGTCACGAGGCAGAAACACTACCAGACATCAGGAAAAAAACAACAGGAGAATCTAGACAGGAACGGAAACTGGAGAATATAACAAACAGGACAAAAAAAGACGGAAACAAAACTGGAACCTGAAATTTAACAGTACGGAAATAAACGGGAACAATTCCGGACTGGAGATATCACAGGAAAACAGAATCGAGTCAGAACCGACATCTTGTGCTTAATATAGACGGAAAGCCAATCCTTCAACAAGCCACAGCTGGCGCTACACGGGCGGGGCCAATTGGGCACCATGGCAATGGTGATACACGCGGGCGTAGCCAATTTGGCGCCATGGCAACTGTGACAAGTACTACGAAAATATAATATATGTGTATAGGATACATAACCCCCGCAACTTTTGTAACGATAAGCTGCACAGAAAAAATAGAGATGATAGAATAACATGAGCGCATCATGTTTTTACTTCTCCCTTTAGCATCACGGCAAGTCTTAGGACCTGTGGAAATAAATACAGTAAAAAAAAAAAAAAAAACATATTTTAATGCACTAACCTACAAAGCCTCAGATTGGCTCCCTGTCCCTATTCAAACCCACTCCTTTCTGTCACCTGTTGTCAGTCTGTCTGCGAACCTAAGCTAACACTAGGCGAGCCTTTTTTCGACTTTGACTCCCACCTGTTTTTTGCTCCCGATGTCCCCCGGCTTCATCACGTTTTTGATCCTGACCACGTCGACTCTCCCGTCCCGGCTTTCGACCTCTGTTGTCCCCGACCACGTCTACTCTCCTTGCTCTCCAGTCCCAGCTACTGACCCGTTTTTTCTTTCCTGACACCACCATCGCTCGCCACGGAAGTCCCACCTCTGTGTTCAGAGCAACCTGCTTCCCGCGCCTCGCCTAGCGAACTCCGAATCGTGCGCTCAGCCCTTCCTCTTTCCTTTAATAAAACTTCCACCCTGAGTCCCACCTGTTTTTTGCTCTCGTTTGTCCCCAGCTTTGACCCGGTTTTGATCCTTACCACGCCTACTCTTCCGTCCCAGCTTTCGACTTCTTTTGTCCCCAACTATGTCTACTTTCCTTTCCTGGCATACGACTTGTTTCCGACCACCACGTTTTTGCTCTCCCAGTCCCAGCTACCGACCAGTTTTCCAGCCCTGACACCGCCATCGCTCACTAGGGCGCCAACCGCCGCGGGCTCTGATTGGCCCCCTTGTCACTATTTGAACCCACTCCTGTCAATCCCCTGTTGTCGGTCTGTCTGCGAATATCCGTGTATACTAGGCTAGCCTTTTTTGACCCTGACTTTCGCTTCTCTCGTTTTTGCTCCTGTTTGTCTATGACCTGTTTGGATCCTGACCACGTCTACTCTCCCGTCCTGGCTATCGACTTATTTTGTCCCCTACCACGTCTACTCTCCTTTCCTGGCTTACGACTCATTTGCGACCCCCACATTTTTGCTCTCCTGTCCTAGCTACCAACCCGTTTTTTTCCGTTCCCGACACGTCACCGCTCGCCACGGAAATTCCACTTCCGTGTTTAATGCGACCTGCTTCCCGCGCACATCAATCACCGGATCGTGGGTGCAACCCTTTCTCTTCCTTCAATAAAACTTTTGGTAAACGTCACGCAAAAGGGTTCTGTTTCCGTTCTGGTCCTGACCACCCTGCCATGTGCGAGCAGGATGAAGGAACCTCCCGATTTGAGTTCTAGGACAAATGAAGGATTTTTTTCTTGTCTTAATTCTGTAGTCGGGCTGACCCAACCTATCGTAGCCAGCCAATACTTAGGAAAATCTGATTTGACTTCACATAGCACCTCTGCATGATTTTACGGGTCTTTTATGATTCCGTGGGGCCCCTCCCGGTCGGCCCGCTGCAAATCCCCTCTAAATGTTTAAAAGGCCGTTTCCTCCTTCAGCCTTTACGACTTGTTTACCTTTTTATTGTTTTACAGCCCTTGTCATTTATACGGCCTGTTCGAATATTATCGACCTTTTTTCCCCTCATATCTGAATAGCGTTTTACGGTCCCGGCGCACCCGGCTGAGGACCGATTCCCCGAGCAGATGCTCCGAAGGTGTCGGTGTTTCTGTATCGATTGTTTGGTCCTTCGAGCCGGCGCGCTCTTGCAGATGTTCGCGCTTTGCTCAGGCCCGTAAACGTTGATTCACAGCTTTTAATTCCACGTCTACGAGCGCGAAGCGGAGGGGCTTCGCGATTTGCTCGTTAAAAGGATGTCGGGGGAGGAAAAACGCTGTGAGTTTTATCGATTTCCCCGTATCGGGGTTGCATGCTGATGCCGGAGTCCACCGCACTTGTGAAAAACATCGAAGCGTACAGGGAGTGCAGTTTGCTGTGTTTTTACGGAAATGTGGCTAACGTGGAGCTACCCGGCTTCAGCGCTGTTAGGGCAGACAGGGACACTTTAGCCTGCGGGAAACGGACAGGAGGCGCTCTCGCTATCTACGTGAACAGAAGGCGGTGTAACCCTGGGCACAAAGATTTCCATCTGCTGCAGGGACGTCGAACATTTGGCCTAGCGTGTGACATCATTCACTCCGCTGTTGCTAACTACAACACAGCACCCTGAGGCCATCCTGTTCATCTGTTAATAAACCACAAAAGGATACTGCTGGAAGTGTGAATTTCCCTACGGAGATGAATAAAGTATCAATCTATTAATCTATCTATCTTTCTATCTATCTACTGCAGGGTGTCAAACTCATTTGAACTCGGGGGCCACACTATAGAACAAACATTCTGTCGGGGGCCGGACTAGTAGATTGAAGAGAAAGAAAAAGAGAAATAAAGAAACAGGAGTAAGAGAAAGGGAAAAGGAGAGAGGGCGGGGCAACAAAATTAAAAGGGAGAGAGGGAGAGAGTGTGAGAAACAAAATATAAAAAATCGTGAGAGAGGGGGGAAAGAAAGGGAGAGGAAGAAAGAAATTCAAAGAGAAATAGAAAGACAGATGGAGAGAAAAGAGAAAAGAAAGCGCAAATGGTAGGAAGAGAGAAAGAGAAAAGAGAGTAAAGGAAAAAAAGGAAGTTAGAGAAAAAGAGGTTAAAAGAAAGAGAGAGAGAAAGAGACAAATGAGCAACAAAGGAAGAGAAAAAGAGAGACACAGAGAGTGAAAGAGACAAAGACAGAGAGTGGGAGAAAAGGAGTGGAAAAGAGAGAGAGAGGGAGATAGAGAGAGAGAGAGAGAGAGAGATTTTGTACTTAAAACACTATACTTGAGTACATTTGTGAATTTGTGAAAATGAACTGAACTCTTACTCATCTACATTAGGCTACATTGATGCCGTTACTTAAATCCCCTCCACCTAAGTACACATCTTTCTGTCTCTGCTAAGGCCCATCTATTCTGTCAGAGACTTCATTTCTCTTATTTAGATTTGACCAGTGACCAAAACAACCACCAGGTGGCACTGGTGAATATTGTTAGAAACAGTTTTTCTACTGTATTACCATAAAGTGTGTTTAGCTGTAGTCTCGCGCATAATTTTGATAATCTGATTAGTATATTGATGAGTTTACTGTTAACATCATTGTCACTATCGGACAATCACATTGCTGTTCTTTGATATCCACACTGTTTGCTTTTGTAAGAACAGGTTGGAATATCTTATCTGAGGTTTGGGCTCTCTCCCTGATCTTGTGAGTTCATAATCCATTATTGTCTTCTCTCCGTTTGAATCTATAAACCCTTCATACTTTTTTTTTTACAAAGATGGAGCTCCAGCAATTTGCTAGAAAAGACCCCTGGGATACAGCCTCCCCGCCTTTTCACTTGAAGTAAAATCCTACTCACTATTGGTTTGGCATCATTAACATGCCAATGGTTCTAGTGGCTAAACTCTTTCCCACAATGGCTGTCTCAGTAAAAACTTAACAAGTCTTTGATACAATACTGTACTTTTTTGTATTGTATTTTTTCGGGTCCGAAAGCTTGCAGTGATGGTAAAGGGAGAACCAAAACACAGGGTGATCGTGGATATAAAGCTTGATGCGCTTCTGCCTGAACTACCTCCCACAATGCCTTCTTTATCTTTATTCATTTCAGAAAACCAAATAAGGAAAGCTGGCAATGATCAACCCCTTTTAAAACTAAAAAGACACGTAAAGCAAGGAGATCTTCTCAGGGCATGGACATTCTCTCGAGCTGAAGTTTTTAAATGGGTTTCAGTTTTTATCTGGCATGTGCTCACCCCCTCTGCATCCACCTGCTACTCTAGTGTACCAGCTCAAGTCAAGTCATACTGAATACAAATTCACTTTCAATTTTGTTTGTCATGTATATTTATTTACAATGTTATTTCATCGTATTCCCATACAACTTTTACTCGATATATTTGATTTGGTTATTATCTTGTTATTATCTCTGCTACCGGAGGTTTAGCTAATTGGCATATATTTTTACAACCCAATATACAGAAATGTTACTTTGTGATCTCATGTCATAGCCCAGGGTTTAAGTGTACAGAAATAAACGTAAAAAAAATAATTTTACTCTCCAATACAGCTCCAATGAAGCGTACCCTTGTTTGGAGGCCATCGTGATTTTCTGACACGGTGTCAAAAGCTGTCCGACGCTAAAACTGCTTGCATCTGGACAGTGACAGTCCACCATTGAAGGGGGCAGGGGGCCCTCATTTTACCTGACATTCATTCAGCTTGAGTGATGAGGGGCCCGAGGGGGGGGTCACAAGGGGGTTTCGATGGGGGGGGGGGGGGTCATAGGGGGTGCACGGGGGGGGGAACCCCACTAAAATGGCCAACTACCAGAGAGGTTGACCGTGTTGACAGGCCCATTTACTGTCCGTTTCAGGCTGCTACAGCGGAAAAACAGTGTGATTTTGATATATGAGTTCTATTTGCAACACAAATCTTGCTCTTTATTCAAAGCGAAATCCAGGTTAAAGGCAGTCCCAGAAGCTACCACCGGAGACCGCTCACCTCCAGCATCATGTGTGTGTTCATTTAAAGTTCCAGTAACTTTAAATTTAACTGAGCACTATGTGTGACAGTCTTTCGATCTCATACTGGTCGACCTGTCAAGAACCGGAACAGGAGTAGAACCCAAATGCGTGACGTTTCTCACACAAGCATTTATTTTAGGGGAAATGTGGCAGTCATGCACGTTAACCCAAACGCCAGTGATTCGGCGATCGTTGGGCGTAAGACGTAAGGCAGCAGTCTGCCGTGGAATGACAGGAAGCCAGAGGCCGAGGAGATTGACAACCGATTGCACGAGCAGATATCAAACAAATGGGGTCGATACCGGACAGGACAGGACGGGACAGACAGGATTGATATCAAAACTGGATATTGAAATTAAACAGGACAAACTAGACGAGAACAATATTAAAGGTCGGTATTCAACAGGACAAACCAGACTGGAACGAAACTGGAAACCGATATTAAACAACGGGACGGACAGGATTGATATCTAAACATGATATTGAAAATAAACAGGACAAACTAGACGAGGACGAACCTGAAGATCGATATTAAACAGGACAAACCAGACTGGAATGAAATTGGAAACCAATATTAAACAACGGGACAGACAGGATTGATATGTAAACATGATATTGAAAATAAACAGGACAAACTAGATGGGAATGAAATCGGAAACCGATATTAAACAATGGGACAGACAGGAATGATATCAAAACTGGAGATCGAAATTAAACAGGAAAAACTAGACGAGGACAAACCTGAAGATCAATATTAAACAGGACAAACTAGACGGGAATTAAACCGGAAACCGATATTAAACAACGGGACAGACAGGATTGATATCAAAACTGGAGATCAGAATTAAACAGGACCAACTAGACGAGAACAAAACTGAAGATCGATATTAAAAAGGACAAACTAGACTGGAACGAAACTGGAAACTGATATTAAACAACGGGACAGACAGGATTGATATCATAACATGATATTGAAAATAAACAGGACAAACTAGACGGGAATGAAACCGGAAACCAATATTAAACAACGGGAGAGACAGGATTGGTATCAAAACTGGATATCGAAATTAAACAGGACGAACTAGACGAGAACAAAACTGAAGATCAATATTAAACAGGACAAACTAGACGGGAACAAAACTGGAGCTCGATAGCAAACAGGACCAAAATAGACGGGAACAATACCGGACAAGAAACACAGGCAGGAAACCGAGTCAAAACCCACGTCTTGTGGGTGCAGAGGTTCGTTGACGGACTGACAAAGGGTAAGTGAGAGCACTGAGCTTAAATAGAAGGGAAAACAATCTGTCAACGAGCCGCAGCTGGCGCCACACGGGCGGGGCCAATTGGGCGCCATGGCAACCTTGACACGACCGGAGCAAGTTGTTTCCCTTATTAATGATTGCCATTACTCCTTAGTAGTCTTCAAACATAATGTGGCAACGATTTACTCACAGTAAACCGGACTATTAGCAATCTATAACTTCGTTGTCCGCTACCAGTGACTGAGACGATCTAGATGAGAGCTGAAATGGGTAGGAGGAGACATTTTTCAGTATACAAATGCCGACAATTCGAAATTGACGAAAATATTATCGAACACACACAGAAAAGGTAACATGGTCAGTGCTCATAATAAACTTTATTTTAGAAATATCTTTTTATTTGTCTTAGAACGAAAATGAATGAATGAATGGAAAAAAAAAAACTTTATTTAGAAATTGAGAAAAACAAAAAACAATGTTAGCGTAGCATGCTTAAAAAGGAGTAGGACGAAGCAGTATTTGTATTTTTTTTATGTTAAATTACTATTTAAATGTCTTTTTGATGATCAGCAAGATGAGTTTTATAGCTATTTAGCTTCATTTGAAGTCCAGTCATTTATTTGTGACGCCCTTAATCACAAAAAATGTCTCAAAGGACTGCACAGGATTACAATTACCTTTAGATTCTGATTGGGTCCCTGTCACTATGTAAACCCCCGTCTTTCTGTCACCTGTAGTCAGTCCGCCTGCGAACCTCAGTTTACGCTAGGCAAGCTTTTTCGACCCTGACTCGCACCTGTTTTTGCTCATGTCTGTTTCCCGACTCGTTTCTGTTCCCGGCCAGGTTTTTTTGCTCTCCTGTCCCGGCTACTGACTCATTTTTTCCCTTCATGACACCGCCATCGAGCGACCTGCTTCCTGCGACCAGCGATCACTGGATCGTGGGTGCAATTATTTCCTTTCTTCCCAATAAAACTGAGAGAAACATCGCGCAAGTGGGTCCTGTCTCCGTCCTGGTCCTGACATTAGGTTGTTCCTTCTTGGGAATTGGTTCTTGCATTTGTTTAGCTGTGGAGATGGTCATACAGTTTCTAAAATCTAAAAGTATCGTCAACATACTTTCTGAAACAAGAACAGGACAGAATCCAGCCAGAATGGCACCTAAACTTGCCTTGGGTGGGCTTCCCCCACGCAGCCCACCTTTAGCGCCGACAGACAGGACTAATCATGCCCGGGCTGTGATTGGACACCAATTACCTGATCTTAAACCAACATGCGGGCAGGGAAAAACTCAAAACCTCTTTTGTTGGATGGGACCAGTTTTTGATTATTTTGATTTTAGAAATTTCACTTGCTACACAAGCAATTCGATCCTAGAACGTATTACACCAGCATGAAGAGGTACTACTCTAACACCGGCCCCCGACTCTGGTACGCTCCGGTGCACTGTAGCCCCGCCTCCAAACCCATCGTTCGGAAGGTAAAGGGCCGCAATTCCACCTGTCATCCGGTGCTCGTCTCCCCGAAACTCCATGGGAATATGCACGGGAGCCGAGTTACAGAAAATGAAGGAGATGGGGGCCCAAATGGGGAAAGGGGGAGACCCCCACTCCCCCCTCCTCTGGGGATCAGGAGGCCTTGGACGTCATGGAAGTTGATGAAGATAAATGGACTAAGCTGGTCCATCAATGAACTAGCTTCTACTAGGAACGGCAGGTTAGGTGGGTGGATGATGGACTTGGAACTTAATTGGTAGGATGAGGCCCATATATACATATGTATATTTTTTTTAAAGTCCAAAGTATGGGAAATGGGACACTTAATGACTTGTTTACATGGAGGTGGGTCTCTGGGGTGTCTGCTCATCAAATCCCACAAATTCAAATCACAAGATCTCCAGGAAAGGATATTAATCTGTTCTGAGGTGGGCATAGTAAAATGGACTATATTGTTGTTATTGTTGTTTTCTTTATTTCTGTTTTGGAACAATTTTTGTGTGTGTGTCTGTTTTTGGAAATATAATATAGAAATAATTTTATAAAAAAATATTTTTTTCTGTTCATTTGAATTATTTTACTTCTGTTTTCTGTTTTTATTTTGTTTTATATGTTTTATTGTATTTATTTATTTTAATTTTATTTTATATTATATGTTTTTGTTTGTTTTTATTTGGGGAGGGGGGGGGTTAATTTGGAATATTTTATTCCCAGAAAAAAATATTACTATGGCTCTTTTTTTTACCTTTTGTTTTGGAAAATAATTTCATTTTTTTACTCTTGTTTTTCTTCATTACATAAAACTAAAATATAAATAACAAAATGGGGGAAAATGAAAATAGTATACATAATAAATATTAAATATACAATTATTTTGTGTGATCACTATCTGTTTTCTAGTTTATTTTCAAAATATCATTTTCTGTTTTAGAAACTCATTTCTTTTTAATAATGTTTTTTTTTTCTTTTTAACTTATTTTTTAAATATTATTTTTGTTTTTGGAAATAACTGTTTTTTTCCCTTTTGGAACATATCTTTAAACTGTTTTCGTAAATCTTTTTATTTCCTTTAGTTAAAGAAAAATATACCTTTTGTATGGTTTCATGGAATATTTTGTATTCAGTTTTTTAAAACTGTTTTTCAAAATCAAAAATCTCTTTTTGACCTGTGATTTTCAATTTTTCAGGATACATTTTTGTTTTTGTTTTTTGGAAAATATATTTTTGGATGATGATTTCACAAACACAAATAGAAGCTCTGCTTTCTGGGTAATATTTTTATTCTGCCTATCTGGAATAGTTTTGTTTGCATGGTTATCATGTTTTTGCTTCTTCCTTTAGCATCACTGCAAGCCTTGCGGCTTATTGCAAATAACTATAGTACAAAAAAAAAAAAAATGCGTATTGTATCGCCAATGTGGTATAGTGGGAGGTAATTCAGCCAATCACATCTGCATTTTCATGACAATAATCTTATATGACATCGACCAGAAGAAAACGGGCTTCATAGAAACATAATTTCGGTTGAATTTTCAAACCTTTTGGCCTTACAAAATCATTGGTTACTGATGGGGCATAGTGGGAAAAATGTCATAAAAAATGGGCTGAAATACCATCCTATTCCACACTGTAGCAAAAATATGACATAGGGTGAAGTTGCTGTATCCTGGGGGATATTGTATATTTTCCCATGATTTATTTAGGTGTCATGATTACTGATTTCACTGTTACTGATTTGGCGTCAACTGCCTTGGACTCTGATTGGGTCCCTGTCACTATATAAACCCACTCCTTTCTGTTGTCAGTCCGTCTGCGAACCTCAGTGTACTCTAGGCAAGCTTTTTCGACCCTGATCCCACCTGTTTTTGCTCCAGTCTGTTTCCCGGCTTCGAACCGTTTTTTTGTTCTTGACCACGTCTACTTTCCTTTCCTGGCTTTCGACTCGTTTCTGTTCCGACCAGGTTTTTTTGCTCTTCTGTCCCGGCTACTGACTCATTATTTTGCCACTTCCGTGTTCAGAGCGACCTGCTTCCCGCGACCAGCGATCCCCGGATCGTGGGTGGAATTCTTTCCTTTCTTCCCAATAAAACTGAGATAAACGTAACGCAAGTGGGTCCTGTCTCCGTCCTGGTCCTGACATTAGGTTGTTCTTGGGAATTGGTTCTTGCATTTGTTTAACATTTGGACGTAGAGCTGCGTAGATGGTCATACAGTTTCTAAAATCTAAAATTATCGTCAACATACTTTCTGAAACAAGAACAGGACAGAAACCAGCAAGAATGGCACCAAAACTTGCCTCGGGTGGGCTTCCCCCACGCAGCCCACCTTTAGCCAAAAAGCTTTTAGCGCCGACAGACAGGACTAATCATGCCCGGGCTGTGATTGGACACCAATGACACCCGGATGGATAGCCATTAGGGAAAAAGACTTTTAAAAGCTATCATTTGTAACCAAGGGAACGGATGAGGAAATGGCTAAAGTCGGACGGAGATAATGGTAGGGTCCGTTTTTTGTGTCTGTAAACATGCTGTCAACCCGTGAGACCTTTTCTGGAGTGTCATGAGAAGTTTGGGTTCTAATAAGGGACAAATTATTTATCATTTACATTTCAAAAAAAGCATAACATCAGTGTCGGGGCGGCAGTAGCTCAGGGGGTAGAGCGCTCGTTTTGGGATCAAGGGATCCCAGTTCGAATCCCGGCTCGTCAGTGTTACATGTCGAAGTGTCCTTGGGTAAGACATTGAACCCCTAATACCCCCAATAAGCAGGTTAGCGCCTTACATGGCTGCAAGGCCGCTATTGGGAAATGTGGAGCACATTGTAAAGCGCTTTGGGAAGTCATTGACTTGAAAAGCGCTATATAAATGCAGATCATTTCATTTCATTTCATGTCTGAAATAAGGTCTTCCCGGACGCCCGGGGCTTGCATCTTTTATGTCGGGGGTACAACTTACGCAACGTCACCGCCCGGGTGGCCGACAACTTTTTCTAGAAAAACAAAAAAAATCTTTTGTCTTCATTTTTTTACGTTTTGTTTTACATTATTTTCAAATCAAACATTTGCTTTATTCCGATTTCGAAGTCTTCGTTTGGTTTCGAAATTTCGGAATTTCGGTTCATTTGGCAATTTTCATACTCGGCAGCCAATCAGAAGCCTGCATCGAATAACTTTGTGCTTCCGGACTTTCCCGAGCATTTTAAGGTCGTGATTTTGCATATCATTTTCCAAAATGGACGCACAGAAAACACGAGAAAAAAATGATAATTGGTTAGGAATCAAGCCAAAATGTCAGCCCCAGAAGAAAGATTCAAGAGAAGCTAACAAAATTGATGACGCTACAAAACGTAAACCTACATTAAAAAGGATCGTAGAAAGAGGAGTTCACGTGGCCTGTAGCAGATAACACAACGCAAACATAGCATGCATGAAGATGAGTAAATACAGGTAGATACTGATGGCAGATAGAAAATGTACATGCAATGAATTTTATAAGTAGGTTTACGATAAACTTAATTTTAAAGTGTTTTTCTGTGCAGTTTGCTGTGTTTTACAGAAATGTGGCTCACGTCTAGCATCCCGGACGCTAACGTGGAGCTACCAGGAGCTACCCGGCTTCAGCGCTGTTAGGACAGACAGAGACACAAAAGCCTGGGGGAAGCGGAGAGGCTGTGGACTCGCTATCTACTTGAACACGAGGTGGTGTAACCCTGGGCACAAATATTTCCATCTGCTGTAGGGACGTCGAACTTTTGGCCTAGCGTGTGATGTCATCCACGCCGCTGTGGCTAAACTACAACACAGCACCCCGAGGCCATCTGTTAATGTGTTAATAAACAGCAAAAGGATACTGCTGGAAGTTTGAATTTCCCTACGGGGATGAATAAAGTATCCATCTATCTATCTAGCTGGCTATCTGTTATATATTCTGAATATCAATCCTTAATACTTTTCCACAAAGTTTTTTTTTTTCCTATTTTTTTTTTTTTTTTTTTTGCAATTAGTCGTCTTATTGTGTTGTGAAAAATGGGGCAGGCAACTTTCTCTGCCCTGATGTCCGCTAACTTTTTCGCATGAGTTTCCGACACTGATAACGTACACATTTCCCTGTTGTGTTGTACTGTCCCTTTAAGAGATGACTTGATAATACCCACATGGCATGCACACTACTGTTTTGTGCTGCATTTTGCAGAAGAAAATAAGAAAAATAAACGGTGACAATTCAGAATAGAATAGAATAGAATAGAATATACCTTTATTGTCATTGTTACAGCATGGGATATATTGTGACAACGAAATTAGACGTGGCACTCCAGGTCCACATTTTACAGTGAGGATATAAGGAGAACAGAGAGCTAAAGGAACAAATAATATGTTTGTACTGTCCTTGGTGTTTAAATAGAAGTCAGGGAAATTAGGACCTCAGAAATATTAAAAAAAATATGGCATGAAGTATTTTTTGTTTTTAGTATGAATAATAAACAAGAAACATGGCTACTATTTCAATTAGCCTAAGTACTGTGCCTTTAATACATCACAAGATTAAATCACTATTGTTGAAGTTTCTGCTAAAGTTATAAAATAAATCTGGGACCAAAACTGGTGTATATTTTAAGCATTTTAAACAAAAATCAAGCTAATTATTAGATTGTTTATTTAAATTTGGGGCTGCAGGTCATTTAGCGGAACACGTTTAAAAAAACATGGCAGTATAAGACCATTTGTTTATTAATTGACTCATCAGCTCATAAACTTTATTTAAGCATAATTAACTTTCATTGGGCCATAGGAAAATAAATGTACCCATGTACTGTGCCTTTAATAAATGACTCGATTACATCACTTAACATGCTTTAATTTTTTTAATTAAGTACAAACATCAATAAACCAGATTCTAATTTCATTTTTTTTTGCATTTAAAAGCTTCAAAAGCAACCATTTTCGTTTCTAAATTGTTGTGTTAAAAATAAATGAATGGATACATTAAAAAAAAGCTAAAAATCCGCAAAAACAAACAAATCAGACGACTATTTTACAGACTGCTAAATGAAGAAATAATTTACTGGCAGAAAAGTGAGCCTTAATTACAATTTTTTGGTGACAGGATAAATGTGCAAATTTCCCTCTTCTTACGCACTGTGCCTTTAAGAAATGACGCAATTATACTACAAACGACCTAGAAGACACGCACACCATTGTTGAAGTGCTGTGTTTTGTCAGTTACCTGATGTCAGTCCGTCTGTGAACCTCTGTTTTTCAAGGCAAGCCTTTTTCGACCCCTGACTCCCGCCTGTTCCGTTTTTGCTCCCGTTTCTCTCCAGCTACGAGGCGTTTTGATCCCAACCACGTCTGCTCTCCTGTCCTAACTTACGACCCCCTTTTGTTCCCGACCACCTCTACTCTCCTGTTCTGGCTTACGACTCGTTTGCAACCCCGACTACGTTTTTGCTCTCCCTGAATGCAATAAATAATAACATACATACTGTCGTTGATGTGCTTTGTGTTGCAAAAGTATAAAAACAAAAAACAAAAACGATTATATCAGGGCCGAAATAGAACGTTTGTAACATTTTTGTCACAGTTGCCATGGCGCCCAATTGGCCCCGCCCTGGTGGCTCCGGCTGAGGTTGTCTTCCCCACTATTTAAACCCTGTCCTGTCAATCCCCTTTTATCAGTCCGTCTGTGAACGTCTGTTCTTCAAGGCAAGCCGACCCAAAACTCCCGCCTGTCTTGTTTTTGCTCCTGTTTGTCTCCGGCTACGACCTGTTTTGATCCCGACCACGTCTGCTCTCCTGTCCTGACTTACGACTTGTTTCATACCCCGACTATGTTTTGCTCTCCCTGTCTCGGCTACCGACCTGTTTTTCCCTCCCCGACACCGGCATCGGTCACTAGGGAAGATCCACTTCCGTGTTCGGGGTCCAAGAGCGACTTGCTTCCCGCATCCAGCGATCACCGGATCGCGGGTGCAACCCTTTCCTTTCTTCTAATAAAACTGAGAGAAACGTTACACGAGTGGGTTCTGTTTCCGTTCTGGTCCTGACCATTTAAAAAGAAGCTAAACAAACAATGACATCAATCATTTTAATCCATGGCTGCCATGTCTTTTTTTTTCTAAAATAAATGTTGAAAAACCGTGGCGGGAGCGTAAAATGTATTCATTCGTTGATTCATCGGTACAAAAACATCAATTAGTCACGATTAACAATTTCTTGGACAACTGAAGGATTAATCCCAAACACGATTGTCCCCCAGATGGATATCAAAGAGCTAGCTTGCGTACGTGACATTTTTATTGATATCTCGAAAAAGGGTGCCCCCGTTTTGCACGACGGGGACGGCGAGTCCTCAGGCTACTGCGGCGGATAACTCGCCGGGAAAGCATGAGACAAAAGACAAAACGAGAAACACAAAAACGAGACGGGGTGGGGACGTTTTAGGGGGTTTATCTTCAGGCAGCATGCGGGAAGGATAATGACCATCTTGGATTCAAACGGCATTCATCTCGAACCCCCAGTCCGTCGCAAAAAAAACCCTTAATCCCTTTAACACCCGCGAGGAAAGTGTGAAAACGGTACTTTGAAGGCCACGCCCGAGGGGCTAGACAAAACCCAAGCATTTAAAAATTCCCTCCATCTGCTCGCCGTCATTAATAGCCCGACGCACCTTTTAACTGCGTCGTTTACTCTCTTTCAATCACGCTAATACCTTTTCCCAAGTGATGAATCGGTTCGTTTTTGTCTTTTACTTCTTTCATTCGTCATTGTCGGACGTCTGGGCTCTTCTTGTCTGTCCCCCCCCTCGTCCAGCTCCCTGAAGCTGGTCTTCCTTCTTTCCCTTAAAGGAGACGTCAGGAAAAAGGATAGCGCGGGTTAAATGGCCATTTGAACCCTTGACCCATTGCCCAAATGCTAAATGCTGTTGTCCAGGTTTTATAGATTGTGTTGTTCATGGTTTGTGGATCCCATAGCTGCATGGTCTAAGGGGGACCAATGAGGACGGAACTCTGGACAGCTTTCTCCTCTGAAGACAGTTCCTGGCCTGTTCTTGGGTATACTGTAGTTGGCACCAGTCCATTCCTTAATGTTCTGATCCCAGTTCTTCTTCTGTTGTTCATGGTTCGTGGATCCCATAGCTGCATGGTTTAAGGGGGACCAATGAGGACGCAACTCTGGACAGCTTTCTCCACTGTTGACGTTCCTGGCCTGTTCTTGGGTCTTGCCATAGTTGGCACCAGTCCATTTCTCAATGTTCTGATCCCAGTTTTTCTTCTGTTGTTCACGGTTCACAGATCCCTTAGCCGCATGGTCTGCGGGGCACCAATGAGGACGCAACTCCGGACAGCTTTCTCCACTGAAGACTGTTCCTGGCCTGTTCTTGGGTCTTGGCATAGTTGGCACCAGTCCATCCCTTAATGTTCTGATCCCAGTTCTTCTTCTGTTGTTCACGGTTCGCAGATCCCTTAGCCACATGGTCTGCGGGGCACCAATGAGGACGCAACTCGGGGCGGCTTTCTCCACTGTTGACGGTTCCTGGCTTGTTTTTGGGTCGTGGCATAGTTGGCACCAGTCCATTCCTTAATGTTCTGATCCCAGTTCTTCTTCTGTTGTTCATGGTTTGTGGATCCCATAGCTGCATGGTCTAAGGGGGACCAATGAGGACACAACTCTGGACAGCTTTCTCCTCTGAATACAGTTACTGGCCTGTTCTTGGGTATAGTTGGCGCCAGTCCATTCCTTAAGGTTCTGATCCCAGTTCTTCTTCTGTTGTTCATGGTTCGTGGATCCCATAGCTGCATGGTCTAAGGGGGACCAATGAGGACGGAACTCTGGACAGCTTTCTCCTCTGAAGACAGTTCCTGGCCTGTTATTGGGTATAGTTGGCACCAGTCCAATCCCTAATGTTCTAATCCCAGTTCTTCTTCTGTTGTTCACGGTTTGCAGATCCCTTAGCCACATGGTCTGCGGGGCACCAATGAGGACGCAACTCGGGGCGGCTTTCTCCACTGTTGACGGTTCCTGGCTTGTTTTTGGGTTGTGGCATAGTTGGCACCAGTCCATTTCTTAATGTTCTGACCCCAGTTATTCTTCTGCCCGCTTGGACTGTGCCCACAGGTACTTTACTCATTAAAAAAAAAAAAAGTGAAAAAAAAAAAAAGTGAAAAAAAAAGTTGGAGTCAGTACTCCAATATTCAACTCCTAGGCCAATAGGAATCCAACAGAGTAAATGCACCAGAGCAAAAACCGCAGTTTCCTGTCCCAAAACGTCGCAAAACCAAACCCGATCCCTTCCAGCCCGAAACCAGACACTCAAACCTCAACACATTCCGGATTGATCTTCTTTGAAGAGATTGATCTCCCGGATTACAATTCATTCCCAGGGGCTTGGACCGTCACACTCACCCTGGAATCATTACCCTCGACTTCAACCCAAGTGAGTCACTTTGAAAAAATGGGACTTCCGTGACTCTGCCGCTCATCTATCTCTAATCCTAACCATCCAGCGTAATCCCCGAGAAGAATGAGTTTAAAATGTGGCGGAAAACGACCCGTAATCGACTCCATGCCTGCTTTCTCCCAGAAAGCTCAACGTACAGAGTTTCTCCTAACCCTGAAATTAAGCCTTCACATATCATGAGTTCTTTTAGGAAAGCAAACTCTGTTCTCAATCAGGGTTTACTTGATTTATTTTAATTTATCATAACTCTTGCTGTAAACAGCCATAAACAGGAAATCAATCATCTTACATCCTTATATTTAACAAAAATCAGCGGGGAAATGTCCAGTACCGAAAAAACACACGATGCCATGATTAAGACACTTGCTGAATATGAATTAAAATAGCATTAACATATACAGACGCTGCCCTACTTACGAACAGATGAACGTTTGTAAGTTGAATTTGTTTGTAAGTTGATTCAGTGCTAGATTTTGTATATTTAAGGTCAATAGAAGTATGTTTAAGTAACCTGTATTGTTTTGTACTAAAAAATAACCATTTCATAAAATAATATGCTCTATAAAGACAAATAAAATTGAGTTTAACTTACTTTTGGAAGATATGCTTCAAGAGGTCCACTTCCGTGGTAAAAAGTGGCCAAAAAAAGCGATCCAACCATTTTATCAACCGCATCAAGTTTTCCTGTTCCACTTTCATCTGAAAAAAAGGCTCGCCTCTTCTTTACACTTTACACCGACCATATTGAAAGGATACACGAGATATTAAGCAATACAAATTCAACGTTTTTATTGCACTGGAAATACAGTATAGAATGTTTATAAACGAACTAGGAAGTAAAAACCGGATTTTTTCTTCAGGGTCAATGCTGGGTGAGTTCCCACAGCACCACACGCAGGTAGAGGTGGAAAGAAGCACTACAGAACTGTCCCTTACTCAGAAAAATCTAAAAAATCTATCTTGCAGCAATGTCCAGATATTTTCCGGCATCCCTCAAAAAATGTTCGTATCTGCTGTTTTACGTAAGTCAAATGGTCGTAAGTAGGGGAGCGTCTGTATGCAAGAGTGACAAAAACATTCTCAAAACAAAACTCAACAGACTGTACTGACTAAAATTCAGAAGCCCTTACAATCACGTCAGCCTATGCGACAGGTCTTAAGCTCTCCCATCCCCTGCGCACAGGACAAAGTAAAAGAAAGGACACTAAGTATTGTTAAAATACACAACTACATAATTCAATAAAATATCTAGGGCGGGGAGCCGACGAAACCAAAACTCAACAGACTATGCTGACTAAAATTCAGAAGCCCTTACAAGCACGACAGCCTATGCGACAGATCTTAAGCTCTCCCATCCCCTGCGCACAGGACAAAGTGAAAGAGAGGACACCAAGTATTGTTAAAATAAACAACTACATCATTCAATAAAATATCTAGGCGGGGGGAGCTGAGAAAACCAAAATTCAGCCTATGCGACAAATCTTAAGCTCTCCCATCCCTTGCGCACAGGACTAAGTGAACGAGAGTAGTCCACCAGCTTGCTTCTTGAGAACGGAGAAGAATAAAAACAAGTCAAGATGATCACCCCAGACATTAATGGGTGTCATGTAACCCGTTAATTGAATCACGGCACCGCAATTTTTCTCATTTGCTGGACCTCGGCCATATTAGCGGCTGCTTGAAAATGTGCTCGGGAGATGATGATGGGGCTGGGTGCATAATTGGACTCCCTGTCCTCTCATTAAAGGGGGGCTCGCAACACTTAGTCTCTGACGAAGGGAAGAGAACGCTTATTTTGGCCTGCTGCTACGGAGGATAAACTACTTTTCGGTGGTTTATTGCAGTAGAGCCCGGGGAATAGCAAAGTGAAATTGGCGTATGGTGAGGATAGAAACCTAGGGTTAATAGCTAAAGCCTTCCGGACCCCTGGTACACCAATTAAAAAAAAAAAAAAAAAAGAAAGAAAATCAAACCACATATAGTAATACATAAAAAAATATACAAGTATACATAGGTAACTACTACTTATGTGCAGTGTCTGAAACTCGTGACAAAAAGTTAGCGGACACCAGGACCCATTTTTCACAACTCCAAACACAATAAGACGACTAATCACAGTATTAAGGATTGATCACGCGTGTACAGTAATATCAAACATCTAGTTGGATCCGGCCATCTCTGTCTGTCCCTCACCCCCTCATCCACCCCCCTCCGGAGGAAAACAAAGCCTATGCAACAAGGACAGTACAAACATCTTCTTTGTTCCTTTATCTCTTTGTTTTCCTTATCCTCACTGTAAAATGTGGAACTGGAGTGCCACATCCAATTTCGTTGTCACAATATATCTCATGTTGTAACAATGACAATAAAGGTATATTCTATTCTATTCTATAATCAGAATATATAACAGAACAACACTTTAAAATGAAGTTTATGATAAATATACTTATAACATTTATCGGGGTCCCAACAGAGATCTTTGGCTCCCAAAATTTAGTGTTATGGAGGTTGAAATTGTAAATTGGGCGACAAATATGTAATATAAATCTATATATTCATTTCGTTTTAATCATCAAATTATGAATTCCTTTTCTGCATCAAATTATTGTTGGTAATATACCGATTAAAGGGATAACCACAAACCTGGCTTTTTTTCATTTTCTCCTTTTAAACTTACTTTTTTTCTTAACTTCTTTAGAAAATATAATTCGTAATATAATGCATGAAAGCAAGTGAGCCGATGGAGAGCCAGCTCTCTCGAATAAATTGAGCCGAAAAAGCCGGTTCTCTAAAAAGAGATGGACTTTTCACCACACAACTCGAGATGGGCGTGTAGTGAAAACTCGAACCGCGAGACCAAAACAACATCTGCCTGACAACAAGTTTGGAGTGCGGTAAATCTTTGTTTAAAAAAAAATAATCGGGTAAGAATGACAATTTCGTGTCCAAAAAGTTGCGTCCCGGGGACGCACGTTGATTTGAGACCAGGCCTCCCCAGCAAAAATCATGCGTCTAGGACGCAGGGACGCAGGCAAACCAGAACACTGCATGTATATGACATCACTGTTTGCCGTCTGCCATCAGTATGTACCTGTATTGACTTGTCTTCATTCATGCAATGTTTGCTACAAGCCACGTGAACTGCTCTTTCCACCATTTTAGTGTACGTTTACATTTTGTAGCGTCATCAATTTTGTTAGCTTCTTTTGAATGTTTCATCTGGGGCTGAGGTTTTGGCTTGATTCCTAAGCAATTAAGTTACCGGACCCATTTTTCACAACTTGAAACACAATAAGACGACTCATCGCAGAAAAAAAACAAAAAAAAAACGTTGATGCAAAGTAGTAAGATTGATAATCAGATTATATAACAGAACAACACTTTAAAATTAAGTTTATTATAAATCTACTTATAACATTCATTGCATTTTTTCCACCTGCCATTAGTATGTACCTGTTTTGACTCAATTCATTCAACATTCAATGTTTGCTACAAGCCCTGTGAACTCCTCTTTCCACCATGCTTTTTGTCTACGTTTACATTTTGTAGCGTCATTCATTTTGTTAACTTCTTTTGAATCTTTCTTCTGGGGCTGAGGTTTTGGCTTGATTCCTAACCACTTACCCATTTTTCTTGTGTTATCTGTGCGTCTACTTTGGAGAATGATAAGCAAATGCACGGCCTTATAAGGCTCGGGAAAGTCCAGAAGCACAGGCTTCAGATTGGCTGCCGATTATGCAAATTGCATAACGAACCAAAATTGTTAACATTTTGGCTAATCAGTTCACGGTTGTCGGAATGAAGCATTCCAAGGTCTGCTACTTTTATTTGGACTGGATTTATCTTGTTTATTCTTCTTGTAGCCTTCAAACACGTCTGAGTCAACAAAACCTGTAAGTCTTTCATGTCATCCTTAAGAGTTCCTGTCGAGTCTCGCTTGTGGTTTTCACTGGGTTTGGACTTGAAATAAGGAGAGGAATTTTTCAAACTAAAAAAAATACCCCTAATTAACCTTAGTCATCGTTCCAGGTATGCTTTTTAGTCTGAGTCAGAACCTGTGCTTTCTGACACAAGCTAACTTTAGCAAATGAGTAGACCCCAGGTTACGGCGTTCCTAGCTTAGGATGTTTTTATATTGCAATGTGGAAAATTATGTTTTTTCCTGCCCCTTGTTACGTAATTTTCCCCAATGTACTACCCCAACAACAGACTCTTGGAAAATATATGAACAATAGACCCCCAGGTTACAGCGTCCCTAGCTTAAAACATATTATTCACGTAAAGAAAATGTTTTTACTTTAGAGTTTTATATTCATTTTTCTACTTAATACATAGAATATATAAATGATTCCTAAAATAAGCCATAAACACATACAAAATATTTGCATCTGAAAAAGACCATTTTAGTTGCAATTAAAATTATTTTAGATGACTTCATTTTCCACTCTATTTTTTAACTTGACTTTTTTGCATTCTTGAATTGTTTCGTCATAATAATTTCTCTTTGACACAATTTCCAAAAATAAAAATAAAATATTCCATCCAAATTAGGGTAGATAGTTTAATGAATCATATTAAATAATTGAAAAAAAATCTAATGTTATTTTTTACAAGGAATCATGGTTCTCGGAACCCTTAACCACCAAGGTCTTTGGAGCACCATTTTCTGTGGTGTGTCTTGAGCATGTACAGTCGGGGGGTGCCCAGGCTGTTTTTTGTGTAGGGGTTTGATTCAAGATTGTCTTCTTGATTTAACGTACTTAGTGGCTCATGAATCATGTGGTACAACAAATTGCTAATATAATGAGTTGCCAACGCTTTTAATAATTGGTTCGAATTGAATTTATCGATTAGTTGTTGCATCTCTTGATTCTATTGTAATTCTATTTGATGCCTAAGACTTGACAAAAATGTAAAGTATACTGTACCTGAAAATACTTTATATTATCATTCTGGAAAGGGGATTACCTCATGTGTGGTCCCTTCTCAAGGTTTCTTCATTTTCCTCATGTTGAGGTTTTTTAGTTTTTCCTTGCCCTCATGTAGGTTTTAGATCAGGGGATTGTGTCATAATAGGCTGTAGTTCTATATAATCTGTGGTCTGCGCAGCCCTTTGAGACTGTACCTTGTCAAAGTTTCTTCATTTTCCTCATGCTGAGGTTTTGGGGTTTTCCCTTGCCCCCATGTAGGTTTTAGATCAGGGGATGGTGTCATAATAGTATGTGGTTTGCAGAAAGCTGTGGTCCGCGCAGCGCTTTGAGACTCTTTGTGATTAGGAGTATACAAATAAACATGACTTGACTAACATATTGAGGTTTTTGAGTTTTCCCTTGCCCTCATGTAGGTTCTAGATCAGGGGATGATGTGAAAAGAGTCTGTAGTTTGCAATAGTCTGTGATGTGTGCAGCCCTTTGAGACTCTTTGTGATTAAGGGCCAAATAAATAAACATGACTCGTCTCGACCATGTCGAGTACATTGTTTTTTCGCCCCCTCTTTAAAGAAATGTCCCCACTATACAACACTCACAACAAATTAGTTTGCATTCCCCCCAAAAATCGAACTTTGTGGTGTTAATGATTATGATGAGTTGCATCTCATCCTATAAGATGCTCTTATGCTATTAGTTTGCATCATGAAAATGCTGATTTGCTATTAGCAGAACTCCCTACCACAACACCTTTCTTTCACTTCATTCAGTTTGGAATATTGTAAATAAAACAACAAACTTGAATTTGTTGACCTATGGGTCCTGAGAAGTATGACGTTTCAGGGAGACCAAAAACATGTTAACCGTGGAAACAAAGCTTGCAATGGTGAAGAAATATGAAGAAGGCACACAGATCACCATGAGAAATCAATGATCTGGACTACTATTTCAAATAAGGAGATAGTTAAAGCAAGGTAAACTTCCAAGGGAAGGCCAATTCTAGAAAATCAGTTTAGTTTGAATCTGCTGTCTCCTCCCCCTTCTGCATCCACCCACTAACCTCACTGTACCAGCTCAATACACATAACACCAAAGGTAAAAATACATATATATTTTTTTATATTAAATATAAGTGGTACTGACTATATAGCATTATTTACTTTTAATGATTTTATCTGGACTAGCATTAGCTAATTAGCTTAAGATTATATCCTTCCGCTATCACTTAGCAAAGCCTACATAACGCATTCATGTCATATCCCAGGGCTCTACTGTAGCCAACGTCAGTGTTTGAGGACCAAAGTATGTTCAGACTCATTGACAATATCCCTGGGTGAACCTTTCACCACCTAAAACTGCCAAAAACTTAAACCAAAATTCAAATCACAACAGAACTTCCAACTATAATTTAAGACAGCTAGCAAAAAACGTCAAGCTAAAAGTTAGGATCCAATCCAAACCAGAATTTCCATTTTACTTTCACTGCTCTTTCCAAAACTGGCTCCAGAATCCACATGCCTTGGCCAAAAATATTACCCAGAATACCAGTAGCGAAAAAGCTAAATGTGTCGGACGCCTGAAAAAGCTCGGACCACTCACACTTGGAAGAAACTATTCTGCACGTCAGCAAAGTCCCAAAAAAGAAGGTGATGGACTTCCAAGACCGAGTCCAAAAATCACAAAGGAGCTACTGAAGCTAAGTCGTTGACAACCTCTTGAGTACTCTAATGTTTTTACTTCGGGGGGAAAATACTCTAATTACATTGGCAAAGTCTTCATTTTGAGAGAGGAGGATAATGTCTTTTTTTTCAAATTCTCTCCCTTATTCAGACGTACTTTTACCCAAAAATTGGACGTCTCACATGCCTTCGCTGAGAAAAGTGTGTGCATTATTTAAGCACTGCATTTTATTGTCACAAAGCATTGTGGGACTTGTAGTACAGAGATTGATACATGCAAATTACACTAACCTAAATAGCCTGATGAGTTAAGTCATGTCATGTTTATTTGTTTGGCCCTTAATCACAAAGAGTCTCAAAGGGCTGCACAGACCTCAGACTATTGCAAACCACAGACTATTATCCATCCCCTGATCTAAAACCTACATGAGGGCAAGGAAAAACTAAAAAACCTCAAGTCATGTTTACTTGTTTGGCCCTTAATCACAAAGAGTCTCAAAAGGCTGCACAGACCACAGATTATTGCAAACCACGGACTTGTATGACACCGTCCCCTGATCTAAAACCCACATGAGGGCAAGGGGAAACTCAAAAACCTCAACATGAGGAAAATGAAGAAACCTTGAGAAGTCAAGTCATGTTTATTTGTAAACCCCTTAATCACAAGGAGCCTTAAAGGGCTGCACATACCACATACTATTGCAAAACACAGACTATTATGACACCATCCCCTGATCTAAAACCTACATGAGGGCAAGGAAAAACTCAAAAACCTTAGCATGAGGAAAATGAAGAAACCTTGAGAAGTCAAGTCCTGTTTATTTGTTTGGCCCTTAATCACAAAGAGTCTCTAAGGGCTGCACAGACCACAGACTATTGCAAACCACAGACTATTATGACCCCATCCCCTGATCTAAAACCTGCATGAGGGCAAGGAAAAACCCCAAAACCTCAAGTCATGTTTATTTGTGAGGCCAATAAACATAAGGAGTCTCAAAGGGGTGCACAGACCACAGACTATTGCAAACTACAGACTACACCATCCCCTGATCGAAAACCTACATGAGGGCAAGGGCAAACTCAAAAACCTCAACATGAGGAAAATTAAGAAACCTTGAGAATTCAAGTCATGTTTATTTGTTCGGCCCTAAATCACAAAGAGTCTCACAGACCACATATTACTATTACTATGACTATTATGACACAATCCCCTGATCTAAAACCTACATAAGGGCAAGGGAAAACTCAAAAACCTTAGCATGAGGAAAATGAAGAAACCTTGAGAAGTCAAGTCATGTTTATTCGTTTGGCCCTTAATCACAAAAAGTCTCAAAGGGCTGCACATACCACATACTATTGCAAACCACAGACTATTTGGACACCATCCCCTAATCTAAAACCTACATGAGGGCAAGGGAAAACTCAAAAACTTGAGGAAAATGAAGAAACCTTGAAAATGGACCGCACATGAGGTCATCCCCCTTCCAGGGTGACAAGGCTGCAATGGATGTTGCAAAAACAAAAATAGCTCACCTTTTTAGGGTCCATAATGATATTCTAGGGATTAGGTGTAGTATAATTCATAATCTTGAGTAAGTGTGATTTCACAATTAAAAAGAACAAATACGGAAACATTTACATTAGTCTACCATTCTTAATTTCTAGTTCTTACTTGAAGCTTGTTGACAGATTATTGTTCTTCATTTTACTCATGTTGAGGTATTTGAGTTTTTCCTTGCCCTCATGTTGTTTCCAGATCAGGGGATGGTGTTATAATAGTCCGAAAAGATGGTCTGTGCAACCCTTTGAGACTCTTTGTGATTAAGGGCTATACAAATAAACATGACTTGACTTAATTTGATAGATTGGCTCCCTGTAACTATTTAAACTCGGTCATGTTAGTCCCCCTTTGTCGGTCTGTCAACGAATATCGTTTTTACACGGCAAGCCCTTTTTCGCCAATCCTGTGTTTTTGCTCTTGTTTTTCTCCCGCTATGATCTGTTTGATCTCGACTACGTCCGCTCTCCCGTCCCGAATTACGACCTGTTTTGATCTCGACCACATCTGTTCTCCTGTCCCGAATAACGACCCATTTTCTGATACCGTCCACATTTTTGCCCTTCCAGCCTGGCTACTGACCCGTTTTTTTCGTTACCGCCATTGCTCGCTACAGAAGTCCCACTTCCGCGTCCGAGCAACCTACACCCCGCGACCAGCAATCTCCAGATCATGTGTGCGCTCCATTCCCTTCTCCCTAATAAAACAGTGAGTAACATTACGCGAGTGGGTCCTGTTTCCTGTTCTGGTCCTGACACAATACAGCCACCTAGTGGTCAAATATAACAGCATCCCTTTAATATTAAGCTTATTGAACATGAAAGGGAATATTAATACTCGAGGTATTTTTCGGTTTTGCTATCCATTTAAAAAAAGGGAATATATGCTAGTATCGAATAGAACGGCCTTGGGAACAAAGGAGCAACTTATGAGCCACTATCCGGCTGCAGTCCAGCAAAAATGGAGACGTTCTCCTCCCTTCCTCTCTAAGGAGATAACGGGAATAATATCAACGATATCTACAGATGTGAACTGAAAAGGGAGGATTTATTTACACCAGTCACGGTCGTCCCGAACCAGTACAGCCATGTTTCTGTCAGACAATAATTTGACACAAAAATGCTGTTTACTGTTTTCGAACGGACCCTTTAATGAGTTCCTTTCAGCCATGCTACACTATCAATTCCGCCAACTCGACTTGAGTGGTAGCACAACTTGGTTGTGTCTCCTCTTTACCTCTTCGTAATGAAGTCTAGAGGTCTAGAGCTAGGCTAAGATACGATTCTAAGAATGTTTGTTCCTTATTAGAGCCTATTTGAATGTTCTATAAAGGTAGTAGCTTAATTTGGTCGTGTCTCCTCTTTACCTCTTCTTAATGAAGTCTAGAAGTCTAGAGCTAGGCTAACATAAGATTCTAAACATGTATGTTCCTTATTAGAGCTTAATTGAATGTTCTATAAAGGTAGTAGTTAAATTTGGTCGTGTCTCCTCTTTACCTCTTCGTAATAAGGTCTAGAAGTCTAGGGCTAGGCTAACATAAGATTCTAAGAATTTATGTTCCTTATTAGAGCTTATTTGAATGTTCTATAAAGGTAGTACCTTAACCTGGTCGTGTCTCCTCTTTACCTCTTCATAATGAAGTCTAGGTACTGGAGAGTTTAGATTGTTAAAATGATTCAAAGTGTTTCTGTTCCTCGATAGGACAAATTAGAATTTGTTATAGAGGAAGTAGCTCAGTTTGGTTGGGTATCCTCTTTACCTTTTCATCATGCGTGGATGGCAACATAAACATAGGCTAACATAAGATTCTAAGAATTTATGTTCCTTATTAGAGCTTATTTGAATGTTCTATACTTGTAGTAGTGAATTTGGTCATGTCTCCTCTTTACCTTTTTGTAATTAAGTCTAGAAGTCTAGAGCTGGGCTAACATAAGATTCTAAAAATGTATGTTCCTCATTAGAGATTATTTGAATTTTCTATAAAGGTAATAGCTTAATTTGGTCGTGTCTCCTCTTTACCTCTTCATAATGATGTCTAGAGCTAGGCTAACATACGATTCTAAGAATGTATGTTCCTTTTTAGAGCTTATTTGAATGTTTTATAAAGGTAGTAGTTTAATTTGGTCGTGTCTCCTCTTTACCTCTCCGTAATGATGCCTAGAGCCAGTCTAACATAAGAATCTAAGAATTTATGTTCCTTATTAGAGCTTATTTGATTGGTCTATAAAGGTAGTAGCTTAATTTGGTCGTGTCTCCTCTTTACCTCTTCGTAATGAAGTGTAGAAATCTAGAATTAAGCTCACATAATATTCTAAGAATTTATGTTCCATATTAGAGCTTATTTGAATGTTCTATAAAGGTCGTAGTTTAATTTGGTCGTGTCTCCTCGTTACCTCTTCATAATGAAGTTTAGAAATATAGAGATAGGCTAACATGGAATTCTAAAAGTTATGTTCCTTATTAGAGCTTATTTGAATGTTCTAAAAAGGTAGTCGTTTAATATGGTCGTGCCTCCTCTTTACCTCTTCGTAATGAAGTCTAGAAATCTAGAGCTAGGCTAACATAAGACTCTAAGAATTTATGTTCCTCATTAGAGCTTGTTTTGAATTTTCTATAAAGGTAGTAGCTTAATTTGGTCGTGTCTCCTCTTTACCTCTTCGTAATGAAGTGTAGAAGTCTAGAGCTAGGCTAACATAAGATTCTAAGAATTTATGTTCCTTATTAGAGCTTATATGAATCTTCTATAAAGGTAGTAATTTTATTTGGTCATGTCTCCTCTTTACCTCTTCGTAATAAAATCTAGAGGTCTAGAGATATGCTAACATAAGATTCTAAGAATTTATGTTCCTTATTAGAGCCTATTTGAATGTTCTATAAAGGTAGTAGCTTAACCTGGTCGTGTCTCCTCTTTACCTCTTCATAATGAGTTCTAGGTACTCGAGAGTTTAGATTGTTAAAATGATTCAAAGTGTTTCTGTTCCTCGATAGAACAAATTAGAATTTGTTATAGAAGAAGTAGCTCAGTTTGGTTGTGTATCCTCTTTACCTTTTCATAATGCGTGGATGGCAACATAAACGTAGGCTAACATAAGATTCTAAGAATTTATGTTCCTCATTAGAGATTATTTGAATTTTCTATAAAGGTAGAAGCTTAATTTGGTCGTGTCTCCTCTTTACCTCTTCTAAATGAAGTCTAGGTACTAGAGAGTTTAGATTGTTAAAATTATTTAATGCGTTTCTATTCCTTGATAGAACAAATTTGAATTTGTTGTAGAAGTAGCTCAGTTTGGTTGTGTATCCTCTTTACCTATTCATAATGTGTGGATGGATACATAAACCTAGGCTAACATAAGATTCTAAGAATTTATGTTCCTTATTAGAGCTTATTTGAATGTTCTATAAAGGTAGTAGTGAATTTGGTCGTGTCTCCTCTTTACCTCTTTGTTATGAAGTCTAGAAGTCTAGAACTAGGCCAACATAAGATTCTAAAAATGTATGTTGCTCATTAGAGATTATTTGAATTTTTTTATAAAGGTAGAAGCTTAATTTGGTCGTGTCTCCTCTTTACCTCTTCGAAATGAAGTCTAGGTACTGGAGAGTTTCGATTGTTAATATGATTTAATGCATTTTTATTCCTCGATAGAACAAATTTAAATTTGTTAAAGAAGTAGCTCAGTTTGGTTGTGTATCCTCTTTACCTTTTCATAATGTGCGCAAGGCAACATAAACGTAGGCTAACGTAAGATTCTAACAATGTATGTTCCTCAATAGAGCTTATTTGATTTTCTATAAAGGTAGTAGCTTAATTCGGTCGTGTCTCCTATTTACCTCTTCATAATGAAGTCTAGGTACTGGAGAGTTTAGATTGTTAAAATGATTCAAAGCGTTTCTATTCATCATTAGAACAAATTATAATTTTTGATAGAAGAAGTAGCTCAGTTTGGTTGTGTATCCTCTTTACCTTTTCATAATGTGTGGAAGGCAACATGAAGCTAGGCTAACATAAGATTCTAAGAATTTATGTTCTTCATGAGAGGTTATTTGAATTTTCTCTAAAGGGAGTAGCTTAATTTGGTCGTTTCTCCTCTTTACCTCTTTGTAATGAAGTCTAGGTACTGGAGATCTGAGATTGTTAAAATGATTCAGTGTTTCTATTCCTCATTAGAAAAAAAAAACAAATTTGTTATATAATAAGCAGCTCAGTTTGGTTGTGTATCCTCTTTACCTTTTCAAATTGTGCGTGATTCGCTAGAGAACTAGGTCAAATAGGTTATTTTTTTGTTCTTCTTTAGAAAATATTTCAATTTCTTATAAAAGGAGTAGCACACTAATATTCTCTTTATCAATATTGGTCTTCCGAAACAGGATTTTTATCCCTTATCTTCCCAAATCGTTTTGGTCTTAAGTCTTAAATCTGGACTGAACCACTCGAAAGGAAAAACCCCTGAGAACTTACGGGATTCTATGGATGCTCCCTTGACCCTTGCCCTGGAAACTCCTCAATTCACAACCAAACTGAACTGAACCACTTTGAGAAAGTCATCCATAATTTATGACTGTAACAGAACCTGGACACAAAAACCAAAACCCAGGGACCAAACAGCTGTCGGGGACGGAAAGACCACCGCAAATGAAAGTTTAACGACTTCTTTACAGAAAGTCCGTCTTCCATATGGACCTGATGGGGTAAGGGTGGGGGTCTTTGGGGTCCTGGTTTCCGGCCCCGTTCCCGCTAACTGAGTCCATCTGGTGCACTAAGAGGAACTTCGGAAAACCATACTCGTCTGTCGCTACATTTCTATGGCTTTTTAACTTCTCGCCTTGTGTTTCTGCAGAACCGGAACAGGATCAGGACCCAAACGCGTGGCGTTCTCACACAAGACTTTTAATTTACGGGAAATGGTGAGTCATGCACGTTAGGTAGCCGGTCTGGCGTGGAAGGACAGGAAGCCAGAGACCGACGAGATCGATTCCAATTGCCTGAGCAGATATCGGACGGATGAGGTCGATACTGGACAGAGAGTGACAGACAGGATTGATATTGAAGCTGTATATCGAAATTAAACAGGACAAAATAGACGGGAACAAAAACTGGAGAGAATAATAAACAGGACAAAGATGGACGGAACGAAACTGGAAACCGATATTGAACAGGACAAAATAAACGGGAACAATACCGGACAGGAAATATCAACAGGAAAACAGGACCGAGTCCGAACCCACGTCTTGCGGGGCAGAGGTTCGTTGACGGACTGACAAAGGAAGAGTGAGGGGTGGAAAAAAAACCAAACATAGATTTCTACATCATGATGTGAATGAATTATAAGCTAAGGACACTCTAACCTGGGGGTCTACTGTACTGGAAATATTTAAATTGATATGGCAGTAACAATGGAAAATCCTTTCATTGCCGCTAACTCAAACCGATAGTAACAGGCTTGCTACTTAGCTAGCATGGCGCCAACTGCGGGCTCTGATTGGTTCAGTCCCTATTTAAACCCTGTCCTGTCAATCCCCTGTTGTCAACCAACCTCTGCCCCGCAAAACGACTCAGGTCGATAGCCGGGACAGGAGAGCAAAAACGTGGTCGGGGTCAGAAACGGGTCGTTAGCCGGAACGGGAGAGCAGACGCGGTCGGGATCAAAAATGTGTCGTAAACGGAGACAGACAGGAGCAAAAACCGGACAGGTGGGAGTCAGGGTCGAACGAGGATTTGCTAGTATACACTGCCAGGGTGCCCAATTGGCCCGGCCAGTGTGGCTCCAGCTGCGGATCGTTGACAGATTGGCTTCCCTGCTATTTAAACCCTTTCCTGTCACTCTCCTTTTCTAAGTCCGTAAACGAAAGTCTGCCCCGCAAGAAGCGGATTCTGACTCGGTCCTGTTGGTATCCCCTGTCCGGTATTGTTCCCGTTTATTTTTTCCCGTTTAATATCAGTTTCAAGTTTCGTTCCCATCTAGTTTGTCCTGTTTAATTTCAATATCCTGTTTTGATATCAATCCTGTTTGTCCCGTTGTTTAATATCGGTTGCCAGTTTCGTTCCCGTCTAGTTTGTCCTGTTTAATTCCGATATCCTGTTTTGATATCAATCCTGTCTGTCCCGTCCTGTCCGGTATCGACCCCATCTGTTCGATATCTGCTCAGGCAATTGGTATCGATCTCATCAGCTTCTGGCTTCCTATCATTTCACACTAGACTGCTGCCTAATGTGCATGAAAGGCTTCTGTGAAAAAACGTCACGCATTTGGGTCCTGATCCTGTTCCGGTTCCTGACATGAATAAGGAGTCTAAAAACCATCATAGTCCTCAACTCAAAATGTTTCAACGAGTTGTTGTATCCTGGGGTCTACTGCACAAAGTCCTAATCCTGGGAGGAGTGAGTGGTTTAAAGCGCTTAATTGACAATTGAACTTAAGCAAGAAGCAATTGAACTTACAAGCCAATATCCCATTAGTGGCATTACTTCAAAATCCATTATCTCTCTTTAGCCTTTTTCAAACAGGAAAGTAAAACAGAATGAGGAGATGTTTACTCACCTTTAGAGGTCCAATCGAGGAGACGGATCATCGGAAGACCGAGAAGACAAAAGGGAGAAAACATTCCGTTAAAACAGGAACATCTCGGATTATGAATCCTTGCAAAAATAGAGGCTAAAGGATGCTATTCCCCCGAGTGCTAGCTCGACATCTGCTAATCCCCGTGAACTTTGACCTAACCAGGAAATGCACTCTCTCGACCTTGACCACTTCTTGGTCCTTTGAGCCGGATCACTCAAACAAATCTTTTATCCCGCCTCCTCGGCCGATCCCCATTAGCCGCTAGCATCTCTTATCTGTGTTTGAAAAAAAAAAAAGGTTAGCATTTTGTGCACTTGCTAGCTTAACGGCTACGCTATTCGTAACCTCAGATGCTGTACATGACCGGAGGTGGATCATGGTAAACTAATGGAGTAACCTTTTCATGTTACCTTGTAGAATACTATGTCTTTTGGCCCCTCCTTCCCAAGCACTCGCTAACTTAATAGGGTCTACAATAATTGTAGTATGAATTTTCCTTATTTTAAATATATTTTACCTATCTTAATGTCACGGTTGCCATGGCGCCCAATTGGCCCCGCCCGTGTGGCGCCAGCAGCAGCTCGTTGACAGATTGGCTTTCTGTCTATTTAAGCTCAGTGCTCTCACTCTTCCTATGTCAGTCCGTCAACGAACCTCTGCCCCGCAAGACGTAGGTTCTGACTCGGACTTGTTTCCTGTTGGTATTTCCTGTCCGGTATTGTTTCCGTTTATATTGTCCTGTTTAATATCGGTTTCAAGTTTAGTTCCCGTCTATTTTTCTCCTGTTTATTATTCTCTCCAGCTTCTGTTCCCGTCTATTTTGTCCTGTTTAATTTCGATATCTTGTTTCAATATCAACCCTGTCTGTCCAGCCCAGTCCGGTATCGACCCAATCCGTCCAATATCTGCTCGGGCGATTGGTATCGATCTGGTCGGTCTCTGGCTTTCTGTCTTTCCACGCCAGACCACTGCCTCACGTGCGTTACTCCCCATTTCCGTAAAACAAAAGCTTGTGTGAGAAACGTCATGCATTTGGGTCCTGATCCAGTTCCGGTTCTTCTTAATTACGTTTGGTTCCCACACATTGCACTGATTTTCAAGGGGAAAGCAAAAACAAGATAACTATAGAAACAATAATTGAAAAATATGAAGAAAGCCCATAAATTGTGACTTAAACTAAAGAATATGGCCGTAACCAATCAACAATTATTAGAAAAATAATGACAAACAAAGCAACAAAGTCTTCTAGGGGCATGGCAATATTCACAAGTGGACATCTGGTCATGATTTAAGCCGTATGGGCGCTACAGAATCCAGGACACCAGGATCTATGCAGCCCTTTGAGACTCTTTGTGATTAAGGGCTATACAAATAAACATGACTTGACTTGACATTTTAAAACATGTTTTATTTTGAATCTGCCCTCTCCCCCCTGCATCCGCCTGCTACTCCGTTGTACCAGTTCATGTCACATCACACTAAAGGACAATCAAATTGCATTTTTTTCTTTAAGTTTATACACATGCATTACATGCAACTAGTACTTACTCTATTCTATTTTGCTTTTTTAATGTTTTATCTGGAATATGGGGGTTCGAAATACATTCGCTAATTGGCGTAGGTTTCTCTCCCTCGCTTTATGGCAATTTCAGTTTGTGACACCCCGCCTCCGAACCGATTCATGTCGTATCGCGGTATCTACAGTACCAACTCCCATATGGCCGATTCTTCTCCAGATGATGTTTGTACTGCAGGTTAGCATTGGGCGCTGTCTGCTCAGGCACCACCTGCTCACAATCCGCTGCCAGGACACTTCTACACCAAAGAACATATGGTACGTCTAGACCAGGGGTGGGAAAACTCTTTTGATTTTAATCCTGAAACATTTTGTGTCTTTTTTCTTGATGAATACATTTTATAAAATATACTGTATATATACAATTGGAACACGCATCGCTGGTTCGCGCCTCGGCGGAGTCATACCCAAGACTTATAACATTGGTAAAATGGCGGCGCCCTATGTTGGCTGCGGCTGCATCGGCTCGCTACAACGGGTCAGGTGTATCGACATTTCGTTCTGTGTACATTGTTACAAAGAATGACAATACAAAGGAAATTATTATTATTATTATAAAGAACTGTAGCCAAGGCAGTTATATTGTTTAAATGTTGGCCTTTAGCACAGTCCACTTTGAGAAGGGACACCGGGGACAAGCGCAGTACCTAGTTGTCTTGGGCGCGGGATTTCTTTCATCGACAAATAAGCACAACTGATTGTTAGGGTTATGGTTAGGGTTAGGTTCAAAATTTGGGTTAGGGTTTAGGGTTAGTCTTAGGTTCAAAATTTGGGTTAGGGTTTGTCTTAAAGCACAACTGATTGTTAGGGGTTAGGCCGCAGACCTGGGCACTCCGGTCCTGGAGGGCCATACGTCCTGCCAGATTTTGAAGTTTGCTCTTCTTTAACTCGGGTGATACAAATGATAACCTCGTTAGCAAGCTAGCAAGTGCTCGTTAACGATACTGGTGATTGGAATCACCTGTATTGGATCAGAGAAACCTCAAAAATCATGCAGAACATATGGCCCTCCAGGACCGGAGTGCCCAGGTCTAGGTTAGGGTAAGGGTTAGGTTAAAAATTTGGGTTCGGGTTCAGGTTCGGGTTTAGGGTTTATGATTTAGGGTTAGGGTTAGGGTTTAGGGGTTAGGGGGCTAGGGTTTGTCTTAAAGCACAAGTGATTGTTAGGGGTCAGGTTCAAAATTTGGGTTAGGGTTTAGGGTTAGGGTGTTAGGGTTAGGGGGTTAGGGTTAGGTTCAGAAATTGGGTTAGGGTTAGGGTTACGTTCAAAATTTGGGTTGGAGTTAGGGTTAAGGTTTAGGGGTTAGGGGTTAGGGTTAGGGGGTTAGGGTTAGGTTCAGAATTTGGGTTAGGGTTAGGGTTTAGGGGTTAGGTACAAGATACTGGAGACTGGAGTCAGATATTAGACATGATGGGACAGACAGGATCGATAACGGATACTGGAGACTGGCGCAATATTTCGGATAGGATGAGACAGGCGGGATCGATACCGGTTACTGGAGACTGGAGCAAGATATCGGAAAGGACAAGACAGTCGGGATTGATACCGGATACTGGAGCGAGATATCAGACAGGACGAGAGAAACTGGATCGCTACCAGATACTGGAGACTGGAGTCAGAAATTAGACAGGACGAGGCGGACGTGATTGATACCAGATACACGAGCCGATACCGGACAGACGGAATCGAAAGCGGACATGACCGGACAGACAGGATATCGATCCGACATGATACAAAATAGTCAAAATACACGTCTTGCGGGTGCAGAGGTTCGTTGACGGACTGACCAGGTGTGAATAAGAGCACTGAGCTTAAATAGGAGGGAAGCCAATCAGGCAACGAGCCTCAGCTGGCGCCAAACGGGCGGGGCCAAGTGAGGGCAATGGGCAACCATGACAGCCTCATGACAATTAAAATTCAAATGCATTTACCACTGTTTCCCTCTCGAGCCACTCAGATTAATACTACTCGAGGTAGCTGTAAAATTACAGTCAAGATTGTCTATTAGTGAGCTGTCCATTTTCCATTACATTTAATTTGATTATTTGTAATGATGGTCTTAAATATGAAATTTTTTTTTTTCACCATTTTGATAATTTTAATAGAGTATGCTGGATTTGCAGCACGGCGGCGCAGTGGTTAGCGCGTGTGCGGCGCTGTTCTGAGGTCGTGGGAACCTCCTGTGTGGGTTCAAATCCAGCAACTGGCCTTACCGTGCGGAGTTTGTATGTTCTCCCCGTGCTTGCGTGGGTTTCCTCCGGGCACTCCGGTTTCCTCCCACATTCCAAAAACATGCATGTCAGGTGAATTGGCCGGTCCAAATTGTCCCTAGGTGTGACTGAGCGAGTGAGTTGTCTGTCCCAGTGTGCCCTGCGATTGGCTGGCAACCAATTTATGGTGTCCCCTGCCCACTGCCCGGAGATAGCTGGGATGGGCTCCAGCCCCCCCGCCACCCTACTGAGGATAAGCGGTGCAGCTAATGAGATGAGATGAGAATATGCTGGATTAAAAAGCCCGAAAATGTCATTTGTCCATGCCTGGTCCAGACTGCTTTTTCCGGGTGGTCGAAAAATGGGTAAAACCATGACTCTTTCGGATCCATTCTCCCCCTTTTACCTTTGAAGTTGTCATCCTTTACCCGAACGCAGCGACGGGTCCTGTACTATGACGAGTACATAATAAGAAGCGGGTCTCTCCATTAAGGGCGACATGAAAAGAAAATTGGTCCCCCCGACTCGGTGTACGCTCTTTGACACGGCACGTCAGAAAATATGATTTGAAAAGGCGCTCGTGTTCCACGGAGAGCTACATTATTATCGTTTTTTTTTTCCCGTATGCGGTGCTGTAGAACAAATTGTAGGTTGACTGAGCCAGAAGAACGTTTTAACGCTCCAAATGTATCAACAGACCCTAGTAACTCACAAAATGAGTTACTGGGTAATATGTGTATTCTGTGTTTAATATTGGACACCTGCAAAGTAGATTACAAGGGATACCAGTTTAGTAATTTAAGTATTATGCACTGTTTACCTGATTGTCACCATCCTGCAAAAATAGACACACATATATATAGATGTCTAGATAGATGTCTGGATAAATGTATAGATAGATAGATACATGTCAAGATATATGTCAAAATATATGTCTAGCTAGATAGATAAATAGATGTCTAGATAGATAGATGTCTAGATAGATAAATAGATGTCTAGATAAATAGATGTCTAGAGAGAGAGAGAGAGAGAGAGAGAGAGAGAGAGAGAGAGAGAGGAGAGAGAGAGAGAGAGAGAGAGAGAGAGAGAGAGAGAGAGAGAGAGAGAGAGAGAGAGAGAGAGAGAGAGAGAGAGATGAGAGAGAGAGAGAGAGAGAGAGAGAGAGAGAGAGAGAGAGAGAGAGAGAGAGAGAGAGAGAGAGAGAGAGAGAGAGAGAGAGAGAGAGAGAGAGAGAGATGTCTGGATAGATGTCTAGATGTGTAGATAGATGTCTAGATAGATAGATGTCTATATATATGTCTAGACAGATGTCTAGATAGATACATATCTAGATAGATATATATCTAGATAGATATGTAGATGTCTAGATAGATAGATATATGTCTAGATAGATATCTTGATAGATAGATAGATAGATAGATGTCTAGATAGATAGATATATGTCTAGATCGATATCTAGATAGTTAGATATATGTCTAGATAGATGTCTAGATATATATCTAGATGTCTAGATAGATGTCTGGATAGATGTCTAGATGTCTAGATGGATAGATGTCTTGATTTATATCTAAATGTCTGGATAGATGTCTGGATAGATGTCTAGATAGATGTCTAGATATATGGATATCTAGATAGATATCTAGATAGATAGATGTATAGATGTCTAGATAAATAGATCGATAGATCGATAAATAGATATACAGATAGATATATAGATAGATAGATAGACGGATAGTTTCATGGTCCTGGATTTGAATTCTGTACGTAGCTCTAAGGCTAGTGTGGCTTACGAAAAACACAAACAAGTACTTGATTGTAAAGAGAAAAACCGAAACCAATGGTCAAATTGTCGTAAACTACCTCCTACAATGCCTTTCTTCCTTTTAGTTTAATTCAGAATCTCGTGTGATTCCTTACAAGTTAGAGTGATACAATACTCTTATTTTTCAGCTGTGTCCCAAGGCTTTTAGTGATGCTAAAGTGAGTAGTGTCAAGACCAGAACGGGGATAGAACCCACTTGTGTTACGTTACTCTCAGTTTTATTGGAAAAAGGAAAGGGTTGCACCCACGACCCGGTGATCGCTGGGCGTGGGAAGCAGGTCACTCTGAACGTGGAAGTGGGACTTCCTTGGCAAGGGATGGCGGTGTCGGGAACGGAAAAAACAGGTCAGTAGCCGGGACGGGTAGAGAAAAAAACATGGTCAGAAACGAGTCGAAAGCCAGGAGAGGAGGGTAGACGTGGTCGGGATCAAAAAACAGGTCAAAGCCGGGGAACAGACGGGATCAAAAACAGGTGT
Organism: Urocampus carinirostris; assembly: GCF_059441175.1. Lineage (NCBI taxonomy): Eukaryota > Metazoa > Chordata > Actinopteri > Syngnathiformes > Syngnathidae > Urocampus > Urocampus carinirostris. Next base: position 42,483,477 of record NC_142358.1, on the reverse strand, counting down.
GAGTCAGGGTCGAAAAAAGCTTGCCTGGAGTAAACTGAGGTTCACAGACGGACTGACAACGGGTGAAAGAAAGGAGTGGGTGTACATAGGAACAGGGAGCCAATCAGCATCCGAGGCAATTGGCGCCAAAGGAGCGGGCACAAGTGCATCACATTGGTAATCAAGACAAGTAGCAAAAACATGATAACCATGGAAAGGGAGCTTGTGATGATCAATACACACTGTCTACTAGTGAATAATGTCTTCTTTGCACATATATTGCTTGCAGTTGATTCACAATATGCCCAGTCCGCATACAATTTCACTTTTGGCTGTTGCTAGTGTTCTATAATCTTGTTTTCATAGATAAGTTGAAGCCCACCCCCAAAATACAAATTTTATTTCATAATGTCGTGATTTTTTTTAACTCAATTTCGTTAAATTGGCGATCCTGACACAAGAGAAGTGAACCTACATCCTTTATTTGATACTTCCTGAAACAAAATCTATCGAGTTAACGCAAATATGTTTTTTCCCTACAATTCCGAATGATTTTCCGCGACGATCGTGCTGCTGCGGCTGCGAATCCGCGACCACGCTCGCCTCAAAAAAGAATCGGAGAGAGGAAGCGGCACCGCCCTCGTCTCATTTCATGCGAGTTCTCCCTCAGGCGAGCTGCTAGAGATCAAGTCAAGTGAGGCGGAGGAGTGGATTGCCTCATCTACTTTAGGTCAGGAGGACCAAGAGCTTCTGCTGATTAGCTAAGCTAGTGGACCACAACCACTTTGTTTAATGCCTGAAAATATCTCCTCGCCCCAACTCAAGGTCGGCGTTAAACGTATCCAATAGAATAGAATACATTTACGAGATAAAATACCACACTTTAAAATAAAAAGTTACGGGCAATAGTATAACAATTATAGAAGAAAATGTCAGGACCAGAACAGAAATAGGACCCAATTGCGTTACATTTCTCACAAGTTTTATTAAAAGGAAAGAGGATGGGATGAAAAATAGCTTGAGAGTCGGGACAGGGGCGCAAAAATGCAGTCGGGGTCAGAAACGGGTCGTAAGCCGGGACGGGAGCGCAGACGTGGTCGGGATCAAAAACGGGTCGTGACCGGGGACAGACGGGAGCAAAAACAGGACAGGCGGGAGTCAGGGTCGAAAAAGGCTTGCCAGGGCGCCCAATTGGCCCCGCCCGTGTGGCACCAGCTGCGGCTTGTTGACAGATTGGCTTCCCTGCTATTTTAACCCAGTCCTGTCACTCTCTTTTTGTCAGTCCATCAAATAACCTCTGGCCCGCAACACGTGGATTTCGACTCGGTCCTGTTCCTGTTGGTATTTCCTGTCCGGTACTGTTTCCGTTTATTTTGTCCTGTTTAATATCGTTTTCCAGTTTTGTTCCCGTCTATTTTTGTCCTGTTATTACTCTCTCCAGTTTCCGTTCCCGTCTAGTTTGTCCTGTTTAATTTCAATATTCTGTTTCAATATCAATCCTCTCTGTCCCGTCCTGTCTGGTATCGACCCCATCTATCTGATATCTGCTCGGGCGATTGGTATCGATCTCGTCGGCCTCTGGCTTCCTATCATTCCACGCCAGACTGCTGGCTAACGTGCATGACTCCCCATTACATGTAAAATAAAAGGTTGTGTGAGGAACGTCACGCATTTGGGTCCTGATCCTGTCCCGGTTCATGACAATGTCAATATGAAATAATTATTAGTTATGAGTTTTCATTGATGAAATGTATTCCTTTACTGAGAGTGAATATAATTTTAAAGATGTAAATTGGTTAAAATGTATTTTATGTATCCTGTATTATTTTTTTTATCTTACATGTTTACTAATACTAATTTATAAATATATTTTTTTCTCATTTTATTCCAATAAAAATAAATAAAATCAAACTACAGGAAAGCCAACGTCTGCTTATTTCGAGCCACGGTAATTAAACGGCAAACCCCGTGATGCCTTTGCTGTTATTTTTACGCCAACTTGCGGTTTTTGGGACTCGGCCCTGGGACCTTCTGACGTTTTGCAAAACGAGTAAAACAGACGTTTTTTTTTGGAAGAGCGCCATCTGCTTCTGTGCCGGTTATTGGTGCACGCCGGTCCCGAAATAAAAGCTCTGCGCACGATCAAAGTCTCTCTGCTGTGGTTAAAACAAAGCCGAGTGAGATCCGAAATGTTTATCCTGAAGTGAAAGGCGCGGGGGAGGAAGACAGGATGCTGACAAAAGAAGAGAAAAAAACAAGCTTTGCGTGGTTCGTAGAATTCCAAAAAGCAGAAAATGGAGTATTTACCTGCTCGGCATTAAAGTGACAGTGTGTAAAATGGAGGTGGCAGACCTGTGTGATGCATTTCACACAGAAAATAAAATACAGTGGAACCTGGGTTCTCGACCATAATCCGTTCCAGAACCCTGTTCGAAAACCCATTTGTTCGATCACCGAAATCATTTTTCCCATTAAAAATAATGTAAATCTTTTTAATCCGTTCCAACACCCTGAATGTTTACCTTGAATGTTTAACGGAAACATACAGCTAACCCTGTCGTGTCCAGCATGGTCGTCGTGGTGACCGGCTGGCCCCGCCCCCTGGGCACGGCTGCAGTAGATCAGCTAATTTGCGTATGTGCTACTTAAGGGTGGGTTGTGGGTTTTGTGGGGCTGGCTCATTGCATTTTCTGTCTGCATTTCCCGTTCTGTTTTGCTCTGTCCTGTTTTGTTTGAGTCGGAAGAAACCTGTGTTTGCACGTTTTTTGTTAAAGCCTGTTTGTTCTGTCTTGTCCCTGAGTTTTGGACGACTTTTATTTTACTAAATAAAAGTTTTGATCGTCAACGCAATTGAGTTCTCCCTTCCTGCCTCCTGCCCCCGTTCTGGTCCGGTCTCCCTCGTGACAAACCCAGGCTAATCGTACGTTCGCGTTATCGTCCTCTTCCGTACGAAAGATTACGCTAACATGAACATGTAAAAATAAAAAAAATAGGTCGTTTACAAGTCATTTAGCACTTGGGTCTCCACAACAAGTGGTGAGCGGTTCATTGGAAAGGGGGCTCCGTTCCAACACCCTCAATGTTGGGCTCCGTTCCAACACCCTGAATGTTTACCTTGAATATTTAACGTTAACATAAAGCTAACCCAGTACGAAAGATTACGCTAACATGAACGTGAAAAAACAAAAATAAAAAGGATAAAGAAAAGAATTATGAATAGGATTTCTTACCTTTGTGGTGGTCAGGAGAAGGCGCTCGCACACCTCCTTCATATGTGGCTATTATTTCTTTCTTAAATGCGATAGTTGTGCGCACTACTTTTCTTTTTTCACCTGTAGCAACTTTGCCGCTTGCACTGACTTTCTTCGGAGGCATAATAAGGGGCTAAAACACCCGTACGCCGCTCAGCATGGCACCCTAGCGTACGCACTCACGCATTACCGGCGTTCGAACTCCGATTTTTTGACCGAACAGCCAAGCAAGAATTTCTCGAAATTTTTGGTCGGACACCGATTTGTTCCAACCGGGGTTCCACTGTAAATTGTCTAGGGGTTGCTATACAATAGCACTGCTGCTTTAACTGAGAAGAATGCAAATTTCTGTCTCCCTTTTAAAGCAATAATGGGAAACGATTTAGCATGTTCGTGCACGCCTCGACAAATAATCCGCTGCGCCAAAGTCAAAGGTGTGGCGATAAAAAACGCTGCAATATGTATTAGCGCTTTGCTAGCCGATCGATTTTCGCCCCCTGGGGGCCAAGTTATTAACCCGCGTTAAGATAACCCTGAGCTTTACATGTCTTCCGCAATTGAAGAAAAAAAAAATGTTTTTAATGAATAAAAATCAATCTTTGAGGGAAAAAAAACCTTGTATCAGGAAAAAAAAAAAAAAAATACAATTAAAGATTAGGTCTGGGTTTTGGCATAGTAGTCAATAAATCACATGTATTTCACAAAATA